>NC_081411.1:326824171-327085258 GCF_030272615.1 Cryptomeria japonica | reverse complement strand
TTCTTAGTGAGCCGACCTACACATTTGGTCTTAGGTTTTGTATATATGTAAGATCTCATTTATGAGATAAACATATGATGTGGTTATGGTATGGTATTGTAACATGGTATGTGTGAATATTGAAGATCATATGAGAAGACCATAAAGAAGGTTCAAGGAAGGTTTGAAGGTGTTAATTAGAGCTTAACCAGTACTGAATCCAACATTGGAGATGCTATTTTGAGTGGTACATTATTCTAGGATTTAACCATCCTACTTTAGTCATTGCGACTCCCATTTGAGCAGTGTGCTCTAAGCGGTTGGCCTTTCTGCATGTGCAGACCCCTTTTGTATACACATACTATCTGTAATAGTATCATCTGATTGTGGGTAAGGTTTCCCATCATGGTTTTTCCCCTTACAAGATTTCCACATCAAAATATCTATGTTATGCGTTATGGATATTGTTTTTCTTTCTATTTCATACATTAAGCTTCACTGGTATTGATATTAACTGCTAATCTATTAATTGACATTAAGCTTGGTTTGCCGGTATTAAGTATTAAGTTTGATTAAGTTATAATTGGGTTGAAATTCATTGACAGCTGATTCAAGCCCCCCCTCTCAGTTGTCCTTTTGGTTCCTAACAGGAACTTCTATGAAACTTGGTGTCTACACATGTGGTGAAAGCTCATTCAAGAACCCACTCCTCGTTCTCCACACAAGTGCATACACATAGTGCAGATACTAGGGAGTACTGTCATTGTAGATACACATCACCAAGGCATCGTAACTTTTGCCTAATGTATTAATTTATATAGTAGACGAAATAAATTACCGCTTGGGTCATTCCCATCTCACTGGCCTTATGGGCTTCTTGGGAGGTTAGGCCCTTGTACCTAAAAAGAAGATAACAATTTCTCTTGCACCCAACACCCAATGGAAGATGAGGGGAGTTCATATACTTTTTTTTATCATCTTTAGGGTTCTATCTAAATGCAAAGCATGCCAAAGGCATAAAACACCTCAAACAAGTTAATTAACCCCAAAATGGAATAAATATGTGGGCCTAATTAAACTAGAAAGAAAAAACAAACAGACATGTAGACAAACTTTCTAATAGTATTTAAATGAAAAATGGGTAACAACTCAAATTATACACGTAATTTAAATATTAAAATATTAGAAAATTAAAATTAACATAAAAAATATAAAATTGAATAAAAAATACCTTGTAAAAGTCATCAACAATATGTCCAAATGGTCATCAAATTGACCCTGATAACCTAGCTAGTTGACTTCGCAAATAAATAAATAAAATTGCCCCATGGTCGGATAGGGGACCAAGTTTGGCAGGAAGGAGTCCAGCTGGACTAGCCGATGTGGCCTGCCATGTGGCACCAAAATGGCCATTTTCTCTGCATTTTTACCAAATTGAAATTCTGGCCTATTTTTCATCACACAAATTTTTTTTACAAAAAACAAAAAATACCCCTTTTGTAGAGCTCAAAGTCACGAATCTAGTCATATAATTTTTTTTACTATTTTGATAAATTTTAATATTTTTTTTAATTAAACATTGCGGGCAGATTTTTAATGTTAAAAAAGAGGTTGATTAGAAATTAAAAAATAAATATTAAATAAAATTAAAAAAATTAAAAAAATTACTTTACACTAGATGAGAGAATATTCTCAAAAAAGGGTTTTTTTTTTTTGGATAATGATAAATTTAGTAGTAAAAAGGTGACGTTGAATGAAAACAGTCAAATTTAGCTATGTTGGACTTCAAAATGTTATAACGCGAATAATATATATCACAATTTAAAATTTTTTTTAACACTGCATATATATGTTCTCTATTTGGAAAAATAAAATGCGAAAAACAAGTCTATTTTCATTTTATTTGGTGGCACCGACTAGAACCCCTGATTTTCAGCATTTTTTAGCAATGAAAAAAGTCTTTGAATTTATAAAAAAAATATAATTTTTTTCCTAAAAATTTTAAAATATAATAGATATAAATTTCATTAATAATTCTACATTTGATCAGTTTACATTATTTAAAAATTCAATTTAGAAATGTCATTTTTATGTGGTCGAAGATATACAGTTTTAGTTCTATTGGCGAGTGCCTTTATAGAAGTGTGACACAGGTTTGTGCTTTTACCCTAGGGTGGTTTAGGGTGCCTTGGTCTAAGACCAAGGCACCACATGCCTTGGTCCTCCAAAAATAGGACTAGCTAATCAAAATACAGGGATACATAGCTCCAAGATGGGGCCAACACAATTGTGTCAACAAGTGACATTAGGTTTGGAATAAAGGGGACCAAAATGAACCTAGGGGAATGAAAATAGGACACGCTAAAGTAGGAGCACAAACATGAGGTGTAGTTGTACTAGTTATAATTTATAATGCTACATTTAGCTCCCACTTAACATGATTATGAGCCTATGAAAATACTCATGGTAAAGTGGAAAGATGAGAGAGAGAGAGGCAACTAGGAGCAAGATCATAAGGAGATAAGACATCACTAATTTTTAGGAATCAAGACCCCAGCCATAGGAATCTAAGTCACACTATATCATCACAAATTATTACCAAGCCAATTTACACCTCATGTTTCTACCCCTACTTCAGCACATCTCCCTCTCATCTCGTATATGGGTTCTTTTAGTGCCTTAACTCTAGTTTTGATTCCATATACACCTTCCAAATGGCTCTTTGGAGGGGTATCCTCCTCTTTGGAACTAAATCATAGTCCTATATTGAGGAGGGCTAGGGCACTAGTTCCCTAGTCCTAAGACCAAAGCACCCAATGCCCTAGTCCCCCTCTATGGGGCCCAATTTTCAAATAGAGGATGTGACCTATCTCTTCGATGGGAAATGAAATTGGTGTCTCTATATGACAATTGGAAAGCAGCCTAATTGGTAAATTAAACTAGGATCTCATATTGATGGTATGATAAAAGAACAAGGATCTGGTCAACTACTAAGAGGGGGGGGGGTGAATCAATAGATAGAAAACTATATAAAATTTCACCAATCTCAAAAACAACCTCTCAAAGAAAACTCTAAACTGACTGGTTTAAACACTGAACTTCAAATGCAATAATACTGACAAGTTGAACTGGTTGACTGTTATAATAGACTAACAGTAAAACATCTCTGAAACACACAAACCATTTAACTGGATCATTCAGATACTTTACTAACAGTAGTTAAAACATATTTCAGATTGTTGTCAGTTAACATAACATATCAAAGTGGATTTAGTAGTTAAGCAATTCAACCATAATAAACATAACCACAAAAACATTCACCACTTAACACAATATTTTTGACGTGGAAACCCAAATGGAAAAAACCACGTTGGGTATGAATACCCACAAGTATTCTGAACTCTTTTGAAGTTCGCCCTGTTAGGAGCCAAGCCTATTAAAGCTTTACAATAAGTCCTATTAAGAACATATCCTGATAGGGATTGACTATAATGCCCTATTAGAAGAAATACCCTATTAGGAGTAACCTCGGTAGAGGATTTGAATAACACTAAGCCTGTTAGAGTTTACCCAGTTAGGGGATTTGACTATTATAATTGTTAGAAAACAACAGGTGTTTTCTGATCTATTTGAATAACACTACACTTGCTTGTTTAGATCCTTTTCATGCTCCTATTTGCCTTTACACAAACTGTAGATACATCATCTAGTTCGGCAACCACAAGCTCTTACTCTCAACTACAAATTGCCAACACTTCAACAAAAAAACTCATCGACCTTAATCAATAGGTCGATAACACATCACAAACCTATTTCTCTCATAAAGATTACAAACAAATAGATTCAAGTATGACCATTGGATTACATAACAATCACTACACAACATTCAAGATATCCTTGACCACTCCTTGATCACCACTTCATCAAACTTTGTAACTCATCACCTAGTTTCCATTACATGTAGTGAACTTTCTCATTCCCAAGACAAAAACCATTATCTCTACGCACCAAAAACCATTTGAAACTCTTCTCATACAACATGCATACATGGCATAGTCATTACCACTCACCATTTGATCATAAACCAATACAACTGATTCACCAAACTTCAACGGTTAGGGTTTAGCATATCAATAAATAGGTTTTATCAGTTCATCTCTCCATTTCATAGCAATACCGGTTCCCTCCACAAATTCACCTACCAGTTGCAATTCCCTTCATGACCTCTTGTTAGGATAACCAGTGAACAACTGAGAGGGGGGGATGAATCAATTGTTAACAGATTATAACTTTTAATCCACAATATGAACTTTCTAATAACCATGATACTTTACAAAGATTTTCCACCTCTTATTTATGCAAACCCTAAGGCCTAAACCGATTAGGTTGACCACCTAAATATTTTACAATAATATTATTACATAATTCCATTTACAATGATATGCCATGTCGGATTAAGACCAAAAAAATAATAACAAATCAATAAATCATCTCGAAACATCTAGGTAACATGTAGAGTGCATGTTAGCATGATACCGATCCATAACCTAGATAGGTACCAGAGCTACTCTAGGTCCACCACACCAAAGCAAAGTCTTCAAGCAATTCAAGCACGATCAACAAACATCTTCAGCACCCTCAAATCCATGTAGAAGCTGTACCAACATCAATTATGCATCCTATCATGATTCCTCAATGAGAGCTATGCCGGTAAAGCCTTAAACCAGTACCGATAAGGGTTTACTAGAGTGTATGATAACATCCAATTACCAAGCCAATACCAACTAAACAAAACATGCTCATAGAGCATCTTTAGTGATCCAAACATGCCGGAAGTGTTAACTGAAAATCTCTTCTGTCGGTAACACTAGAACTTCTACAAGTAACCTGTCTGTCGATAACCATCCATAATAGCTAGTGTTGACATAAATGACAAAACATCAATGCAACACATAATCAATTCATCAATAATGCCAATAATCTCCCCCTTTGGCATTGATGGCAACACTATATGTGAAAAATATCTAAGTACCAAGAGATGCCAAACAAGTCTCCCCATGTGGAAGATAACCAACAATCAATATCTCTCCCCCTATGAATGATCTCTGTAATGTTCTGAATGATTTTTCACATTACTACCACTCCCCCTTTGACATTAATGCTAGAAATCTGACAAAAATATCAAAGAAATGATATAAACCTTTGAATCTCAAAGCTGACTACTCCCCCTGAGTAGTAGCTCCACTCATCAGTGTCGGAATGAATAATGTCTCTGATAATACATGTCAGACTAATGACAAACTTTATCAATCAAGTCTCTATCAGAAGGGTAGCAACCCCTAACCTGTCTCTCAAATACTCAAATGATTCCTTAGACAACGGTTTAGTGAATATGTCTACAATTTGTTCTTTAGTGTTCACATAAACCAATTTGACTTCCTTTTCTTCTACCTTGTCCTTTAGAAAGTTATACTTTATTGAAATAGTCTTAGTCTTAGAGTGAAATACCAGATTCTTAGACATGTCAATAGTTACAGAGTTATCACAGTAGATAACTACCGGTTCACTACAATTTACCCTGATATCCTTCAACATTTTCTTCATCCACAAAACTTGAGTGCAATTAGTTGCTACTGCAACATACTCAGCTTCTGCAGTAGATAAATAAATACATGACTATTTTAAATCTTATCCATGAAACCAATTTCTTTCGAAGAAAGAAAGCTCCACTAGAAGTGCTCTTCCTGTCATCAGTATCACCTATCCAATCTGAGTTAGTATATGCACATAAAGTGAAATCATCATTTTTGGAATACCATAAACCATATTCTATTGTTCCTTACAAATACCAAAATATCCTCTTTACTATACATTCATGATTTTCTTTACAATTAGATTTATATCTTGAAACAATACTTACTGCATTCATAATATCAAGTCTAGTCCAAGTTAGATATAACAGACCACCAATAATATATTTATACCTTGTCGAATTTACCAGTTTATAAGTATCCTTGATAGATAATTTCTCACTTGTATCCATAGGAGTACTTACTAGTTTGGAATTCTCCATACCAAACTTTTTCAACAATTTCCTTAGATACTTAGTTTGACAAATAAAAATCCCTTTGTCAGTTTGAGTAATCTGCAAACCTAAGAAAAATTTCATCTCACCAATCATGGACATTTCAAATTCATTTTTCATGTTGTTAGCGAATTCCATGCACAGTTTATCTTCTCCTCCAAAAATGATATCATCAACAAAAGCTTCAATAATTAGAATATCATTATCAGTGATCTTATAGTATATATTACTATCAGCACTACCTTTAGTAAAACCAAGCTTCAAAAGACATTCATCCAACCTTGCATACCAAGCTCTAGGAGCCTATTTCAAACCATATAAATCTTTCTTCAATCTGCAAACCATGTCTTTGTCATCTGTTAGTGAAAATAGATTAGGTTGCTCAATGTAAACTTCTTCCTCAAGCTCACCATTCAGAAATGCACATTTGACATCCATTTGATAAACCTTATAGTTCTTATAAGCTACATAGGCAATAAATAGTCTAACAGCTTCAATTATAGCTACAGGTGCAAATCTCTCACCATAATCAATTCCTTACATTTGAGAATATCCATTACAAACCAATCTAGCCTTGTTTCTTATAACTTGACCATCGTCATTTAGTTTATTTCTAAAAACCCATTTAGTTTCAATAACATTCTTATTTTTAGGTCTAGAAACTAAAGACCAAGTTTCATTCTTTTCTATTTGATCTAATTCATCTTTCATAGCCTTTAACCAATGTTTATCCTTACAAGCTTCAATAACAGTTCCCAGTTCAACTTGAGAAATAAGACATACCTCTTCATTTTCCAGTTTTCTTCTTGTCATAACTCCCTTGTTTCTATCTCCAATAATTCAATTTTCAAAATGATTTAATCTTACATACCTTGGTGTCTTTTCAACTTCGGTTTCACTGCTCTGATCATCAGTCATAGTTGAATTTTCTGATTGTGCCGGTGTAACTATCTTAGCTTCATGTATTGGTTGAGACATTGTCGATTCAGTTATGATCATTTCCACTATCGGTTCCTTGACATATGATATACAATTATTTTTGTAATGTTCATCCACTTTCACATTAGCACTTTCAACAATTTTCTGCAATCTTTTGTTATAACATCTATACGCTTTTCTCTGAATTGAATAACCAAGAAATATCCCTTCATAACATCTAGGATCAAACTTTCCAATTGAATCATCTCTTTTGATGTAGTATTTACTTCCAAAAATTCTGAAATATTTAACAGTAGGTGTATGTCCAAACCATAGTTCATAAGGGGTCTTACCGGTTTCACCTTTGATGTCAACTCTATTGAATGTGTAGATTTCCGTACTCACTGCTTCTCTCCAATAGATATAAGGAAATTTGGCTTCCATCATCATAGATCTAGCTACATCCAAAATGGTATTGTTCTTCCTTTCAACTACTCCATTTTGCCGAGGAGTCCTCGGTGCAGATAGTTGTCTCCAGATTCCATTTGTCTCACAATAACTCTTAAATTCATGAGAAGTGAACTTACTGCCATGATCTAATCTTAGACATTTGATTTTCAATCCAATTTCTATTTCAAAATTTAATCTTAGACATTTGAGTTTCTCAAAGGCTTCAAGCATCTCCCTTAGAAAAGTCACCCACATCATTCTAGAATAGTCATCAATAATTAGAATAAAATACCTATCACCTTGAAATATTCTAGTCCTTGTTGGACCACATAAGTTAGTGTAAATCAAATCAAGTACATCATTAGATTTATCATGTATGCTCTTAAAAGAGCTTCTGAATTGCTTACCCAATTGACATTCCTTACATACCAGATTATGAGGCTTCATAATCTTAGGTATATCTCTAACTGCCTTAGATGAACTGATCTTAACAATACAATCAAAATTAACATGACACAACCTCTTATGTCATAGCCAAATCTCATCAATATGAGCAATCAAACATGTCTTATTACAAGTGTTCAAGTGAAAGATATTACTTCCTGTCTAAATACCGGTTGCAATTTCCAAACGAGTCTTGTTAATGATTTTGCATTTTCTATCTTTAAACTAAAGTTGAAAACCCTTATCAACTAATTGACCAACACTCAAAAGATTATGCCTCAAACCTTCTACATAATAGACATTATCAGTGTTATGCTTTCCATCCAAAGAAATAATACATCTACCTTTGATCATACATACCTTGTCATCTCCAAATCTGACTTGACCACCATTGTATTCTTCGAGGGACATAAATTAACTTTTATCTCGAGTCATATGGTGTGAGAAACTACTATCAATTACCCATTCATCCCTATCTTCAACTTTTGCTGCTAGGGCCTTTTCTTTATTTTTCATAGTCAGTTCCGGTTCATCTTTGTTCAAAGCATAGAACACCCATTCTTTACCATTGTCAGACCCACTAGCAGATTCTTCTACTGGTTCATCTCCAGAGTCATCGGGTACTCCTTCCTCATCTGCTATGTAGAAATTTTTACTTTTCTTGAATCTATATCTATTCGAGTTAGGCTTAAAAGTTTTCTTAACTCTTTCCTCAAACCTTGCATTCCTTTTAGGACATCCAAATACAAAATGACCAATCTTATTACATGCTAAACATTTAAAAGGTGTTTTTCCTTCATACTTACTTCCAGTTGGATCTTTAGGTACTCTTGTAGCAAATAAGGTTTCAAGTTGCTCAAGCTCTTCATCTTCTTTCCTCATGTCTTCCAATTCTTTTGCATATAGGGCTCTCCAATCACTCTTGTCAGTAGATGTTGATTATGATGCATGAAAAGTAGGTTCAAACTTTACAACTCCAGAAGATCCAAATTCTTCAAGCTCAAAAGCAGATAATTTCCCAATCAGAATATCTTTGTTGATTGAAGTGTTTGCCATTTTTCTTAACTCATTAATTGTAGTTTCCTTCATCTTGTAAACTAGTGGAAGGGCTCTCAAGACTTTGGAAACTATTTCATCTTCACTTAAAAATCCTCCACATCATTGAATTCCCATAACAATCTCATTTACTCTTTCCATAAACACAACAATTCTTTCATTATCTTCCATCTTCAAGTTTTCATATCTTACCTAGTAACCATCAAGTTTAGCAATTTTGACAGTAGGGTCACCTTCATTCAGAGTGTAATTTGTCCCATATAACCTTAGCCAATGATTTGTCAATCAATCCCATAATCTATTGATCAGTAAGTGCACAAAGGAGGGATTCTCTAGATCTACAATTATTTTCAATATTCTTATCCAGGTTTGCAGGAGCAGGATTGCCAGATGTCAGATCATAATGTGTGTATCCTTTCTCAGTGATCTCCCAAAAATCCTTGCCAAGACATCTAAGATGAGTCTCCATTCGAATTTTCCATATCCCATAATTTGTTGCATCAAGCTTAGGGATTTCTCTTCTGAAAATAGCTGCCGGTGGATTATAAGTGTTAGTTGCCATAGGATCTACCTCAAGCAGTTAAGCTTCTGTAAAACAAGACCAAATCTCTTATACCAATTGTTAGGATAACTGGTGAGCAGCTAAGAGGGGGGGGTGAATTAGTTGTTAAAATATTATAACTTTTAATCCACAATATGACCTTTCCAATAACCATGATAATTTACAAAGAGTTTCTACCTCTTATTTATACAAATTATAAGGCCTAAACCGACTAGGTCGGCCACCTAAAGATATTACAATAATATCATTACATAATTCCATTTACAATCCATGTCGACTTAAGACCAAAACAATAATAACAAATCTATAAATCATCTCAAAACATCCAGGTAACATGTAGAGTACACGCTAGCATGATACCAGTCCATAACCTAGATAGGTACCAGACCTATTCTAGGTCCACCATACCAAAGAAAAGTCTTCAAGCAATTGAAGCATGATCAATGAACATCTTCAGCATCCTGAAATACATGTAGAAGCTGCACCAACACCAGTTATGCATCCTGTCATGATTTCTCAATGAAAGCTTTGTCGATAAAGCCTTAAAGTAGTGTCGGTAAGGGTTTACCAGAGTGTATGATAACATCCAATTACCAAGCCAATACCAACTGACCAAAACATGCTCATAGAGCATCTTTACTGATCCAAACATGTCGGAAGTGTCAACAGATAATCTCTTCTGCCGGTAACACTAGAACTTCTACTAGTAACCTATCTGTCGGTAACCATCCATAACAGCTAGTGTTGACATCAATGACAACATAACATTTCATTAATGCAATCTTCATACAAATGCCAACAATCTCCCCCTTTGGCATTGATGGAAATACAAGTATCACTACCCTTGATTGCTATGATTGTGAATAGGAATCCTGGTTTACATTTTACCATGTACTCTCCTTCAACTAAGTCTCCATGTCTTTAGCTAGTCAGTGGCTATAGATCTTCTCTCTATCATTCATACAATTCTTCCCAATCATATAGTTATTCTCCCCTTTTGACAGCAATGCCAAAGTGAAAGTAGAACATGCAATGTAAAAATTCATTGTTAAGCATCAAGAAACCTACAACTTGATGCCCCCCCTATGGAGTAACTCCACTCTGCACCAATTGTGCTGTAAAATTCTACAAGTAGCTCTGGGACTGATGTATCCTACATCATGCTCAATTGACCTCATGTACGGGTACAACACCTAGCTGACTTCTAAGATACTCAAAAGTAGTCCTAGGTAGAGGTTTAGTAAAGATATCTACAAGGTTCTCCTCGCTAGAAACATGCTCCAATAAGACATCTTTACTCTACACTTTTTCTCTCAAGAAATTATACTTCAATTCAATATGTGGTGCAAGAGCATCTAGTTTTGAGTACAATTTCTTCATGTTGATGTGTTAGTCCATAGGTTCACTTTGGTTTTTGAATAAGGGGCTTCTCATACGTCATCATATGTTTTTGATATGATTTGGTTGGTCGGATGTCTATAGGATCATGCATTTGCTCAATTTTGGCTTGTAAGCCCTTGTAAGCCTAAAATGGCATAATCATGCATTTTGATGTAAAACATCTTGAAAGACCTATTAGGCATCAAGACATGTTATGGTAGTATTTTTTAGTCATCCTAGATGGTTTAGGAAAGGAAACAAAGCATGTAATGCAAAAATGCACTTTTTGGCAAAAGTTGTCAAAGTTTCTTGACAATGTTGAGCAACTTTTTGCAACTTTGAGCAAAGGGTTGGTTAGGAAACTGATGGACAGTTAGTTAGAACAAGAATGGCATATAAATTCCCTAAGCATGAATGTAATGAGGTTGGTGAATGCCTGAAGGAGATCTTAATACAATTCAAAGACCATTTTCAAGTTTTTACCTTGTGTTTTCTAACAATTAGAGCATTAGTTCGTACTTCATGGATTGATTGTATTGGTGTTCTTTGATTATTGTTTTGTACATGTTCTTGTAGTTCTTAGGAAGCATTTTGGTTAGTTTTTTTGCAGGTTTGAATTGAGTTGTTGAATTTGGTAACCTCTTGGCCTGAGCAAGGGTTTGAGAGGTCCAAACATGGTTCCAACTTGAAGTCCTTTGAGTTCTTCTCAATAACCCTTGGGACTCAAGCCATGGAACCTTTGTATAGTGTATATAGTCTTTTTTTTCATTTGGAGGTCATTGAAATGCCATTGACCATCATTTCCTAGGTGAGCTCAGTCATAGCTCAGTTAGGAAATGAATGAAATTATTTAAGTGCTTGCAGGGATGAGTAGGGTTGGAGTTGCCAAGTGTTTGGCATGAGCAAGTGGGGTTTGGTAGAGCATATGTGAAAGTTTGGAGGTGTGGCAGATCAGGGAAGACACTAAACCCTTGAAAGAAGACCAAAAAGAGAATAAATCACCTTAAAACAAGCCATTCTCAGGTTTCATACTTGTACAATCTGTAGCATAGAAATTAGGAATCATCAAAACATAAGTATATCAATCAAAACACTAGACATGATAACTTAATCAAAAGAACATTCATTGCAAATGAACCTAATTCTAAGCACACTCAATAGAGGTATGGAAACAAAGCATTCAAAGATGAAATATTACGCAAACCAGATGTAGAATTGAACACTCCTTCCATGCGGCTCCATTGTTGTTCTTTCCTCTTCAATGGGTTTGTGGATCTCACCTACAAGTTCTCACACAATTGAAAGCAAAAAGCTCAAGAGTACTAGAAATGAAAGTTCAGAAGTTTGATAGAAATTCAAGATTCATGAAGGATTCGAAGGGATTGAAGAAGAAACTTATCCAATTTATAGAGAAATTGGATAAAGGACAAGATTGGCATGATGCAATTCAAAGGGAAATTGCAAATCAATATGACAATTATGACAAATTATGCACTTTCCATGCACAATTTAATTGATTGATAATTGATGACAAATTATGACACATTCCATGTCAAAATTGATTGATTATCAATTATGACAATTTCATGACAAATTGAAATGTCATTCCCATAGAATTAGGAGATGAAATAGGAGGGAAAAGAAATTAGAAATTAAGAAAAATTAGAAAATTGAAATTGATGACAATTTAGGAATTAGAAATTGATGGAAAAATAGGAAATTAGGAACTAGAAGAAATTAGGTAAATTAATTAACAATTTGTCATTTATTAATTAATTTACAAGAGGAAGAATAATTAGCCAATTAAATAAAGATTTAATTGTGATAAGAAGACTTAGGATTAATAAATAATTTAGTAATCCTAGAGGAAGAAATGACAACTTAGGTTAAATGAATAAATCATAAAACCCTAGAAGACGAATTAGAAATGTGAAAATGACAATTAGGTCTTGATTGAAGATAATTAATATCATGATTTTGAATTGATAAATGACCAATGTGACAAAATGATTTGATTGGTAAATGCGCCAATTGACGAGGAACAATGACAAATTGATCCAAATTGACATAATTGATACAGACAATGATCGATGACAAATCGGTCGCAAAATGACAAGATTGACAAAAGGACAAGAACCGATGACAAAATAGATTGCAAGACGACAAGATTGAAAATGACCACGATCAATGACAAATCGATCGCAAAATGACAAGATTGAACATGACAGCGATTGATGACAAGATTGAAGGACTGATGATAAATCGACAAGATTGATAAGAGGACAACGATCGATGACAAATCGATCGCAAGATTGATAGGATTGATAAAGAGGACAAAACCCTAATTAGGATTGACAATGTCCAAAATGGTAAGATTGATGATAAAATTGATAAGATTGACAGGATTGATAAAGATGACAAAACCCTAATTAGGATTGACGATGTCCAAAATGATGACAAATGAATACGCACATTGATGCGATAGGGTAAAATCGATCAAAATCATGACTGGATAATGTTGTCAACAAGACCAAATTCGAAGACGAGATGATTGAAGAATGTAGAAGAATGACTTGATGCTCGCAAATGATGAAAATCAAGTGCGTGACATAGGAGAAATGTTAATGCAACGCAAAAACCTAAAATGAGGCAATGCGCAAATGTTAAAGTATGACCTCGCAAGCGTTGACCATTTTTGGGTATCTACACAATCAAACTGAGTTTGGTCACTTCATGAGTCTTGAAGTACTTCCAAAAGGGTACTCAGATCACAAATGAGTTTGTTTGGGTCTTTAGGAAAATTTCAAAAAAATCCACAAAAACTTGTTAGGTAGGGCTAATTGGGGCTCTAGGGATACTAGGCCTAAAATGTAGGGAAAGGAAAGAGTGATGGAGAAATGGATTGAAACCAAACTTAAAACCATTTGATTGGACTTGGAAAACCTTATAGAAACCTAATACAACCCCTACAAGCATTTGTTAGGAGTTTGATAGTGTAAGGTTGGATTTACCCTTGTGAGTCTCAACCATGCCTGAGCAACTAGTGAGCACATACTGATTGGGAGAACTCCTAGAGATTTTGGATGTCTAGACTGATTGATATACTAGAGAATAAAGAAGTGAGACCAGTAAGACAACACTTGACTTCCTTATGATAAAGGATTAACTCTCTTTGAGTACCCCTCCCCATCATAGCAGTATCAGAGCAACCAAGATTTGGGAAGAAGCTAGTACATGATAGACACTGAATCAGTAGGAGAGAATAGTTTATGGATGGTGACCAATGCAAAGGTATCCAAGAAGGTAGAAGATCAAGAGGAAAAAAGTAGGCTCCTTAGGGAAAGATTCTTACAATTGGAGAGCAAACTAGATGCAGTTGAAGACAAAACTGAGAAAGTGACAATTAAGGTCAATGAAGGGAAGGGTAAAGAAGTTGTAGAAGAGGATAGGATACCTTAACCAGACCATATTCTACTTGAAGAACCTTTTCTTATAGAAATCAAAGCCTTAGGAGGAAAATCCCTGGAAGGAGTGCCACTCTTTTGTGGAAAAATGGAGCCCGAGGTAGTCATGGAATGGATAGAATGATTGGAGAATCACTTTGAATGTGATGGGATCAGTGAGGTACAAAAGGTGAAAGTGGCCAAGTCTAGATTGAGAGGAGAAACCTTGACTTGGTGGAAATTTATCCAGGAAGAGAGACAGAAAGAGGGTAAGAACCGAATAGCCACTTGGAAAGGCATGTTAGCCAAGGTGAAAGAAGTATACATCCCTAAAGATTATGAGATCTAGTTGCACAAGAGAAGACAAAACTTGAGACAAAGAGACTTATATGTGAGTAGCTACACTGAGGAATTTCAGAAGTTGTGTTTGAGATTCAAGGTGGTAGGGGATGAGAGCATCAAGGTAGCTAGATACTTGAATGGCTTGAAATATAGTATTCAAGAGGAATTAAGTTTGTTATGCCCTAATACCATGCATAAGTGCTATCAATTAGCACTGAAGGTAGAGGAAAAGAGAAAAAATAAATAAGAGAAAAACAACAGAGGTAGAGGTTGTTAGGTCCCGGAGACAACTGAGAGGGGGGGTGAATCAGTTGCCAAGTAAATATAAATCAAAACAACTTTAAACAACCTTAATGTTTAATACCAGTAAACTAGTCTTTTATGCCAGTAGACAGTTTCATTAGTTAATTATAGTACCGATAAAGATTAGTGTATGAAACAGAAAGATAATAACATCCACAACACAAAACACCAATATTTGTACGTGGAAACCCTGTAAGGGGAGAAACCACAGTGGGAAACCTTACCCACAATCAGATGATACTACTATAGATAGTATGTGTATACAAATGGTTTTTGCACATGCAGAAAGGCCAAGTGCCTAGAGCTCACTGCTCAATCACAAATGGGAGTCACACTGACTACAATTGGATGGTTAAATCCAATAAGAATGTACTATTCAAATTTGCATCTTTCTATGCTGGATTCAGTATCGGTGTAGTTCTGATTGCTTTTACAAAACCCTTGCTTCACCTTCTAAATGATGTCTACGTGTATAGCTCTACTTAATCTCGCATATACCTTCACACAATTCTTTTTCGCATTCCACATTTGATCTTACAAATAAGATCTTACATTTATATCATAACCTAAGACCAATTTTAGTAGGTTGGCTCTAAAGGATATTACAATAAAATCAATTTACAAATAAAACAATGTCTGATGCAATAACCAATTCAACATGTCGGCTTAATGCAATTACAACATTAATAAATCCTCTCCATAGTGTGTCGTGCTGATCTGGAATAGATAAGCCTGTTGGTGCTTAACCTGGACCTATTTGTCGGTAACAACAAATATGTAATTATGAATATGCCAATGAACAAAAACTCCAAGACAAAGTGTCCAAACGATGTCTTTTACATAACCAGATGTTTTCTATGCCATTACAAGTGTCAGTGAACATCATATTATGTTAGTGTACCAGATACCGGTGACTGTGCATAAGTCACTTGCCTGTCGGTGAACATTGTCAATTCCCCAAAGTGCTAGAGTTTAGTAGGTGTTGACATCAATGACAAAACCATACCAAAATACCAACAATCTCCCCCTTTGGCATTAATGGAAACACAAGATGGAAAAACCATCAAAGTGCCAAAACAAAAATGCCAAATACCAAAAACCAACAATCTCAAAAAGAGATAACCAGAAATCAAAATTCAGATATAAACAATCTCTCCCCCTGAGAGTGACATGAATTTTCTTGTCTTTTTCCATATACCAATCTCTCTACCTTTGACATCAAATTCCAAAGCAATATAAAAACTATTTTTCAGATACAAAATACCAACCAATTCACTATACCAACTACTCCCCTTGAGAAGTAGCTTTCTCATCAAAGGCGGAGTAAACGATTTCTCTATTAATTTTGTCGGTTGATGACAATCATCAACTGTCTAAGTCTTTACCGGTGGGGGTATGACCCCAAGATGATCTTTGAGATATTCAAAAGTCTCCTTAGGCAGAGGTTTAGTGAAAATATCAGCAATCTTCTCTTTAGTATTCACATAAACCAATTTTATTTCTTTTGCTTCAACATTATCCCTTAGAAAATTCAATTTGATAGAAACATGTTTAGTTTTAGAATGTAGTACTAGATTCTTAGATATATCAATTGTTGCAGTGTTATCAAAATAGATAGTTATAGGTTCTTTGCATTTTACTTTTATGTCCTTCAACATTTATTTAAGCCATAATATCTGTGTACAGTTAGTTGTTACTACAACATATTCTAATTTTGCTGTTGATAAAGATGTACAACTTTGTTTCTTACTCAACCAAGAAATTAATCTGCTTCCAAGAAAAAATGCCTTGCTAGTGGTTCTTTTTCTATCATCCACATCTCCTTCCCAATTTGCATTTGTGTATGCACATAATTCAAAGTTTTCATCTCTAGGATACCATAAACCAAGATTTGTAGTGCCTTGTAAGTACCGAAAAATCCTTTTTACTACTGATTCATGATTTTCTCTAGGATTACTCTGAAATCTTGAAACAATACATACTGCATTCATAATATCAAGTCTTGTTTGTGTCAAATACAGTAAACCTCCTATCATAGATTTGTACTTTGTTGGATTAACAGGTGTTGACTCATCCCTTAGTGATAATTTGTCATTTGTAGTCATAGGTGTGCTTACTGGTTTAGAGTTTTCCATGCCAAATTTCTTTAGTAACTCCTTCAAGTACTTGGATTGACTTAAGAATATACCTTTATCGGTTTGTGAAATTTTCAATCATAAAAATAATTTTACTTCTCCAATCATAGACATTTCAAATTCTTGCTGCATTTCAATAGAAAAGTTTTTACATAATCCATCTTCTCCTCCAAAGATTATATCATCAACAAAAACTTCTATAACCAAGATGTGATCATTAGTTACTTTATAGTATAAATTAATATTAGCATTCCCTTTAGAAAAACCAATCTTCAAAAGATACTTATCTAATCTTACATTCCAAGCTCTTGGAGCTTGCTTCGACCCATACAAAGCTTTCCTTAACCTGCAAACCATATCTTTGTTATCTGTTAAAGAAAATCCACCAGGTTGTTCAATGTAAACTTCTTCTTCAAGATCTCCATTCAAAAATGTACATTTGACATCCATTTGATATACTTTGTAGTTCTTATGTGCTGCAGAAGCCAAGAATAATCTAACTGCCTCAATTCTAGCTACCAATGCAAAGGTTTCATTGTAATCAATTCCTTCTTTCTATGAATATCCCTTACACACTAGTCTTGCTTTATTTCTGATTACCTTACCATCTTCATTAAGTTTTTTTCTGAATACCCATTTAGTTCCAATTATATTTTTATCTTTAGGCCGGGTAACTAGTGTCCATGTGTTATTTTTCTCAATTTGTTCTAATTCTTCTTCCATAGCTTTAATCCAATGTTTATCCTCATATGCTTCATTAATTGATGCTGGTTCAATTTGAGAAATAAGACATACCTCTTCATTTTCCAATCTTCCTCTTGTCATAACTCCTTGATATTTGTTCCCAATTATTTGTTCTTCAGAGTGATTCAATCTTACATACTGGGGTGTCTTTGTTTGTTGTTGTTCCTTAGTTACAGTGGAATTTTCAGATGATACCGATGTAACTGGATCTTCATTCTGTACCAGTGGATTCAATGTAGATTCATTTGTCAGAATCTCTATTGCCGGTTCAGAGTCTATATACCTTGAAGTTCCTCTAAATTGTTCATCAATTTTTACATTTGTGCTTTCAACAATTTTCTACAATCTTTTATTAAAACATCTATATGCCTTGCTCTTAGATGAATAACCAAGAAATATTCCTTCATCACTTCTAGGATCAAATTTGCCAATATACTCATCTCTTCTAATATAGCATTTACTTCCAAAAATTCTAAAATATTTAAGAGTAGGAGTAATACCAAACCATAGTTCATGAGGGGTCTTACCAGTTTCACCTTTGATGTGAACTTTGTTAAATGTGTAGACTGTTGTGCTTGCTGCTTCTCTCCAATATACATGTGGTAGATTTGATTCAGACAACATACTTCTAGCTGCATCCAAGATGGCTTTGTTTTTCCTTTCTACAACTCCATTTTGTTGTGGTGTCCGGGGTGCTGATAACTATCTTTTGATTCCATTCACTTCACAAAATGCATTAAATTCCTTAGATGTAAACTCACCTCCTTGATCTGATCCTAGACATTTGATTTTCTTACTAGTTTCATTTTCTACCATTGCCTTGAACAATTTGAATTTCCCAAGTGCTTCAAATTTTTCTCTGAGAAACGTAACCCAACACATTCTAGAATAGTCATCAATGATCAACATGAAATATCTATCACCTTGTAAGCTTTTAGTTCTAGCTGAACCACATAAATCAGTATGAATTAATTCAAGAGCATTATTGGATTTTTCTAGAATATTTTTAAAAGTAGCTCTAACTTGTTTTCCAAATTGATATTCCTTACATACCGGATTGTGAGGCTTAACAATTTTAGGTAAATCTCTAACTGCCTTAGTAGTACTCATCTTCACAATGCAATCAAAATTTACATGACATAGTCTCTTATGCCATAGCCAACTTTCATCAATATGTGCGATCAAGCATGTCTTTTAATTGTTATTCAGATGAAAGATATTACCTCTAGTTTGACTACCAGTTGCAATTTCCAAAGTAGATTTGTTCATAATTTTGCATTGACCATTTTTGAATTGTAACTGAAATCCTTTTTCAACTAATTGACCAACACTCAAAAGATTATGTTTTAAACCTTCAACATAGTAAACATTATCAGTATTGTGCTTACCATCAAGAGATATTATACCTTTTCCTTTGATCAAACAAGCTTTGTCATCTCCAAATCTTACCAAACCTCCATTATATTCCTGAAAAGTCAAGAATTTACTTTTATCACCAGTCATGTGATGTGAGCATCCTGAATCAATGATCCATTCATCCTTAATTTCAATTTTAGTAGCCAGGGCCTACTCTACTGGTTGAACAGTAGGTGTCGGTTGATCTTCTGTTATAGCAACAAAGACCCATCCATTTTCTATCGGATCCTCATCAGAATCATTAGTGACTCCTTCATCAACAAGATAACAAGATTTGTCTTTATTCTTCTTAAATTTGTATCTCTAATATTCAGGGTTAGGTTTGTATGTTCTTCTAGCTTCTTCTCTTAGTCTAGCATGTCTATCAAGGCATCTTGAAGCCATATGACCAATCTTATTACAGTTAAAAAATTTAAAGGGTACTTTACCTTCATACTTACTTCCAACTGGACCTTTAGGCATTTTTCTTGCAAATAGTGCTTCAAGTTCTTCAAGTTCTTCATTTTCTCTCCTACTTTCTTCAAGTTCTCTTGTATAAAAGGCTTTCCAATCAGATTTGTCAAATGATGGTGCAGATGATGTTGATGCCTTAAAAGCTAAGTCTATTTTTATAGTAGCAACAAGACCAAATTCCTCAATTTCAAAGGCTGAAAGTTTTCCAATCAATGTATCCCTAGTTACTGATGTGTTAAGCATTGTTCTTAGTTCATTTTATAGCGGTAACCTTCATTTTATATGCCAGTGGTAATCCTCTTAAAACTTTTGAAATAATTTCATCTTCACTTAAGGTTCCTCCATAACATTTAATTCCCAAAACAATTTCATTGACTCTTTCCATAAAAGCATAAAATCTTTCATCTTCTTCCATTTTTAGATTTTCATACCTGACCCAAAAGATTTCAAGTTTTTCAATTTTGACTATGGAATCTCCTTCATTCAATGTTTCCAAATGATCCCAAATAGCTTTAGCGGTAGACCTTGTTAGTGTCAAATTTTGAACCCCTTCTTATCCCCTTTGATGAGAAAGAATAACTCTGTATGTGAATGGAGAAGTCAAGGAACAGAACTCTTAGAGCAACATATGACAAGGTTTTATAACCTTCTGCACTTCAAACTTATCCAAAGTTCAGGCGGGTATACCTTCTGTGAATAGTTTCACACTTTTAAACAAAATCCACAGTAACCATTGTCCAAAACCAGTGGATCCTATCGCCTTAAACAAGAAATTGAAAAAATATAAGAAAACTTAGGCTCATTTTCAGTATTGATCCACAAGATATGTAAAAAAAGATAATTGCAATATTATATATCAGTGTCTTATCCAGGCCACAGAGTCATCTGAGTTTAAACAATACTCCCACAATTAAATATCTCCACACATCCCATCACCTCAGCTTCTATAAAACCCTACATATGCCTGACATACATAAGAATTTATCCTTATCAAACTAGACTGCATTCATCAAATTTAGAATCTCCCACAAGGAATTTACTGATAGAAATGCTTCATGTATATTTAATTTCCCTCCTGGAGAGAAAAGCTAAGAAACACCTCTATTTAAGATTGCCTTACAATCCATACTCAAATGAATAACCCTAGATTACTCACATTGAAAATAGTAAATATTTACAAGTAGACTAGAAGACAACACAAAATTTAGGCTCAAAAGTTCATAGTCTATATATTGATATTAATTTTGAGAAAATATTACAAAACTCTCCATAAGACTAGAAAATCCCAGATATTTCTGTAGAGTTTTTTTACAAATTCTTGCGATAATTTTACATTGGTCCTAGTATCCATTTATATAATCATGGATGCATACAAGCTTCGGACCTCCTTTTTAGAAAAAGTTTGTTACCCACTGAAAATACTCCCCAAGAAACGGTTACAAGTCTTTTTCAGCATCTTTGGCCTCTTGTACCTTTTGCTTGGTTGCAACCTCTTGTAACTTCTCTGGAACATCTTCCAGCTCTTTTGGAGCATCTTCTTCCTACACCGCATATTTTTTGGACCACTCTTGAAAAACATCATGAGTAGGCCATGAGTAGTCAATAATCTTTTTCTTCAACTTTAATAGCTTTTTCCAAGAGTTCCTTATTTTCCTCACTTCTGACTCCAAGAAACCATAATGTGATTTGATCTTTTCTATTTCCTCAATTGTTTTAACAAATAGTGAGGTGTCATCTTTATTGATTATTTCATTTACCCTTAGAGACAGATTAGCTCCTAACTCATCCAGTCATACCTATTTGTCCTTTATCTGATTTTGGTTGACAAAACCTCCAGGAAACAGTTCAAATTTGTGCTCAGTATACTCTTTTTTGTATAAATTAGCCTTCCTTTCCACATTGGCTTTCCCTTCTACCAGCTTTGTCAAACCTTTGGCCAATTCACATGTGGATTTAATGGTGGCATCAGATCCAGCCTCATCATATGATGCACACATCAGTTCTAAGTCCACTTCTCTGGGCAACCATTTATTTAGAATAGGCTCTAAAATGGCCTTGTCCTCATTTATCTCACTAAGAGTGTCCAAAATTCTCTTCATATTGATGTGCACTATAGGAGCATCAATAGTATCAGCAAAACTCAAAATTGTAGCCTTTATTCTCTCCTCATATTTGCTTGCAAATAAGGCTTGGGCTTGTTTCATCTTCTCCATTTCATGTTGATAGGTCTCAGCTGGTTGGAAACTAGAAGGCATAAGAGAAGGAGGGAATTCTATGATGGGACTAGTAGGAGGAGATCTTGTTGGAGATGAAGAGATCATTAAGGTAGAGGACTGACCACCCTGGTGTTGTCCTGCCAACTGACTATGAAGTTTAGCAATAATAGTGTCCTTGTTGGCTACCTCCTTTTTTGCTTCATCATAAGCTTTTAAAACTATCTGCAACTTATCCTGTAGATCAGCCTTTTCTTTTGCTTCCTTCTCTGCTACTACCACACTAAACTTGGCAGTCTCCAACACTGTACGGGTAGCTTCCACTACTTCTGTATCTTGCACTCTTATCACTACCATACCTCATAGGAGATTAGATCCTAAGGTATCCTTTCTTCTCTTACCTTCATCCCTCTTGAGGGACCACATTACCAGAGAGGCATCATCTTTGCTAAATACTACTCCTTTCATTGGCTTGGTTTCCTTTTTGACTGCTTCCAAGATCAATGCATTAGATATATCCCACTCAGGGAGAATTAGCACATTGGCCTTTGAAACCATTTCCCTTCCGGCCTCAGGAGTGATAGCTTTGAACTCATCCATCATTTCTTTCTTAACCTCTTCCTCCACTTGGGCTACATCCTTGAGAGGCTGTTCACTTACCTTTTGCTCACATCTGATCTTGAATTGATCAATATTTTGCTTCCATAGAAACTACATAAAAGCTCCTATTGTGACAAAAATTTTGTTTGCTAGGAATTCTTCACTAGCTTGCTTGATAGTGATGTCCAATTCTTTTCCTTGTAGCTCACCGTCATTTATGTCCATTTCAGCACTAGGTGGCTCCTCTGGCATTCCTTCTTGAGTTTCACTGTAGGTGTATGCAATCTCACCTAGACGCCATAATTGTAGCAATTGTTCTACTACCGCTTGTTCATCTCCAATGTGAATTGGGGATTGAGATGGAGAGTATTGAGGTTCATCAGTTTCAATTTCTTTTCCTGTCCTCTGCCTCTTGGATGAATCTTGAACCTAACAACATCATCAATGGCCCTCTTCCCTCTAGAAGTAGAAGGTTCATCTGATACTGGTATCATTACAGTGTACTTAGATTTCTTCTGCATTATATAGTTACCTAGTGGAATAGCCTTGGCAAAGGCAAGCTTGGCTAGGACCAATTTAGCCCTATCAGGATCATTCTGCATTATGGCCTCCCTCTTCTCCTTCATGGTTTGCATTAAATCCTCAAAATAAAGAATTAAGAATTTAATCTTTTCCTCAAATGGGTTAAAACTGGAAAGAGGATCATATCTAGAATCAAATTGGTGGATAAAGTCGAGGGCTCTTCTGTATGCAATCCACTTCTCCTTCCTCAACTCCTACTCATCTAGACTAAATTCATTCCTGATCAAATCTTCAGGAAACTGAAATTGGTGAGGCCTGATCCTACATACCACCCTCTTTTTGAATATGTCATTGAAGAAATCTTCAGGGTCTGCACACCTTGATACTGCAGTTGATAACATGTATAGCTTAAAGAACTCTTCAAAAAACTTCCATCCACCTTTAGTTATTACAAAGTGATGAGCCATTGTGATGGTTGGGAAAAATGTCCCTTTACCCCTGTTGGTCAATTCGGCCTCTTGCACTCCACCAATCTGCCTCAGTACTTCTGCAATTCCTACTTTTAATGGAGCTTGATAGGGCAGCAGATAAGGGGTCCCTTTGAAGCCATATACTCTAAAAATAGTAGAGATAAGATACAAATACATGTCTCCCCAATTATGAGCAATCTTGATATCCTCTGAAAACTCTTTGGGCCTAAGGAATTCCAAGAGAGCTTTGGGAATCCGAGAGTTTTCTGCACATAACAACACTCTAATATTAGATGCAAAGCATCTATCAAACTTGAGATAACTTGCATCCTCCCTATCCCATGATAGAATAGTACTCCACAATTGCACTGGCATCTCCTCCTTATTTTGAACCTTAATTAGGTCCATCTCCTTTTCAAAATAATCTACCCCTTTGAATAAAAATATGTGCATCAATAAGGAATACCATCTAAATGGCCTATCTACCTTACCATTCTTGATTCCTATTAGGCTTGCATGAATAGCATCAGTGAGGTATGGGGCATAATCAAATGTTATGGCCAAGGAAGGGTTCAAAATTTGGGCAATCATTAGCATATAATGGACTGGCATGTGTTTCTCAGTGTCTTCCCCAAAAATTTGACACAATGTCCAGTACATACCCTTTGCTCTCAAAGTAAACATATTCAAGGAAAATGGCTCCATTGTGTTAGGGCCAACAACTATTAACCCTCCTATTTTGACAAAAAATTCTCTCAATGGGCCACTCCTAAGATGATCTCTCTGGGCATTATACACTTGGGTTAATGCCTCAAAATTAATAGGCTCAAGATAATTTGAAGGCTCACTCAGTTTAAAAAAACTTCTAAACTCCTCATCCTTGATTTCAATTAGGGTTGATCCCTTTAAACTTCTGATGCATCTGGCAGTAGGGTCATACCTCTGTGCAATTAGGGTCAATAAATCAACATCCATGAACACACCAGGGACCACAAGCTTCCCCATATTTAATTCCCAAATACTATTCATAGGGTAGGGGAATGTCTTTGACCAAAACCAATTTTGAACAGACTCAGACCTGAAATCCCTATTTCAGGGTCCCTCAACCAATTTCCCTTGTCATATAAACTATCCCCAATTTTCAAGCGAGGGTTCTTTGGCACTAACTCCTTGGCCCTAGCCCTAGCATTGGTCGACATGGTTAACTGCTCAAGGAAATCATCACAAATATTTTGGTCTTGGTAATTCACTTTCCCTGTGAATTCTCTTCTGGGCGCCATTTTAAGGGTATGCAACTAAGCCAATTATCAATCAAAGCAGTTTTTTGACAAGACAAGACCACAATTCAACAATCTTTAAGAAATGGGTAAACAAAAAACAAAAGAACCTGATTTCAGTTTGAAAACTTCTGCTCTACACCAGCTCTCTCTGCAACTTTTTCTGTGAAATGATACCTTCGTTCAATTGATGCAGGAATACATACGGCAATTTAGCTCCTTAATTGCAGCATTAACACTGCATGCTTCGGCTTTCTCTTCAGAATTGAATTCACCAAATCGAATTCAAAATCGCCTCCAACGGGTCATAACTTTTTTGAGTATTTTTCATTTTGCTCTTTTGCGATTTCGTAGAGCAGAAAACCCTTGCATGTTGATCTGGTGAAGTCATGTCGATCGTTGGATCAAGTAGAACTTGCATTTCTTTTACCCTTTTGACTCTTCCTTCTATGGAAACGGGCTGAAAATCCTTTCGTGATTTTGCAATAGGTAACCATCTTGCATTTTGCCCTCGCGAAACTACACTATCCATCTGATCAACTGAGACTTGATCGGTCTTTACACCATCTTAACCTGGCAGTTTATTATCACTAACCATGTTCAAAAACATTTAATGCTAACCGTTTTTGCTATTTCACAACTTGTAAACCGTGAGAATCTTAAAGGTTGTGAAATAACACCCGCTGTTAGATCCTTCTTGAGATGTCATTCCTTTAACAACCTATTCGAACCGGCAGACATGGGCCCTCTGAATCAGCGCCATTCACTTTGGCATTTGATCCCTCTTGAAACTGACATGTCAACCTCCTACTCGTTGAAAGACTTCAGCGGGATCCACTTCTTTCATTGTCACCTATGTCTGACAGGTGACTTCTTTATTCGTGGTATGACTCACCTTTTTGGCCCCACTCCTTAGTCCTCAAATTTAGTTTGTTGATCACTTCGATTTTTGGCCACATGTCACTTTCTTACTTGCCATTTAAACCTGCTGGAATACTCACTTGAAATGCCATGTCATTTTGCCTCTTCACGAAAGCTAACTTCTAAGCACTTTCATCCTGCAAAACTATGCTGGCCATTAGATCTCAGGGACGTGCGTATTTGTTACATCTCTTACAAACCTCCTTGCCTAGGCCCATCAACCTTTTTCTATTTCACGAAGGTTAAAGCACGTTCATCTCTCAGCTACGAAACAACACGAGTCGTCAATCTCTGCCTGACCTGATCACCTTTTAGCCAAAGGAGAAATCTTCATTGCTAGGTCCTGCCAAACCCTTTCGCCATTTTGCGACAGTTAAAGCACGTTCAACTTGATCTCACGAAACCATGCTATCCGTCTGATCAAATGGAACTTGATTGGTGTTTAGCTTTAATCCGAACCTATATGTCGGGTCCACTTTCGCCTTTCACTACTTTGCGAAAGCTAAGTTTCGAGCACCTTTTGGTCGTGAATTAATGCAGACCATCAAATCAACAGAAAGTTGCACTCCTATTACTCTTTCTATTAGACATTTCACTCAGGCCCACCATCTTTTCGCCATTTCACAACTTGTAAACTGCAAGCATTTTAAAGGTTGTGAAATAATGCCCGTCGTTAGATCCTTTCCAAACTGATTGCCCTTTAGTCAAGGAAGAAGTGCTCATCATTGTGTCCCACCAAACCTTTCGCAACTTCATGATAGGTAACTTTCCGGCATGTTAAGCTTATGAATCCACGCGGGCCATCCGATTAACTAAGAGTTGCGCGACAATTACAAGGCCTGACGGTCATTAAAAAGGTGATTAAAAATTAAAACATTTAAAAGGACAACCTAGGTAAAAATAACAAGGGGAACACTTTGCATGACAAAAGGGCCCATTACTTAAGTGAATAAAGTAACGCCAAATTAGAAACCAAAAGGGTTTTTCTTAGATATTTAAGTAACTTAAAACCTAAACCCTAAGCCCCTTAGGACTTAAAACAAATTGAAAGAACATGGGCATACCAGACTCAAAATTTTCAAAATCCTAGCCGATTATGGACTGAGAACATCCATTTTAAAATAGTGATAACAGACCTATTTGATAATCCCATGATTTTCTGATCTGATAATGTGCTCAAGAGTGCTTCTCTTGCCTTGCAATCATTCTCTTCATCTTTAGTCAGATTTGGTAGATTAGGCTGAATTGTAGTAGGAGTAGTATAGCCTGTTATCACTGTTTTAAAATTGGGTTCTTCTTTTCCCATAATTGGCTATGGTTCATTAGAAAAATTTTCGAATAGGGTGTGGCCCCAAGTGCTTCAGTTTTATTCTAAACCTAGAGGGTTTAAGGGTTTTTTAAGTTTCAGACCTTATCTTTTTATTTTAAACCCTCTGGTTTCTAGTTTGCCGTTACTTTATTTCACTTAAGTATGGGTCGCGGGGTCGTCGAAAGTGTCCCCCCTTGTTATTAACCTAGGCGGTTATGTGGATTATTTTAAAAAAAAATTCGACTTGTATTATTTTGTTCTAAAGTGTCGGGCCCAGTAAACGTCGATCAATTTGAGAGATGATCTGACGGTTGGCGCTATTTTGCAAGGGTAAAATGCTTCCCCTTTAAGGCCACAAAATAGCGAGAATGAATGTCAGCCGTCCATGTGTCATGACGGAGGAAGTAAAGGATGTGGCTGTCAAAGAAAGTGGGTCCCCCGTGGTTTTCCTCTAGCGTATTAAAAGGTAACACGTGGCACAAGTCACCACAGTCAGCGGGTCAGGATTAAAGGTTCAAAAGTGGGCCCCAAAGATGAGTCAGGTCGCAGGTGGAGATGACCTGGCAGGGACAGCTCTTAACAATTTATTGAGACCCTATGGTTCCTGCTTGACAAATGAGAAATTGACAAGTCAGCTCCGAAAATGACAAGGCACCATATGTCCATGACGTGTCCGTGGGCCCACCATTTCTGAGAACCTTTTCAAAGGGTTAAATACCGATCGACTGCAGAGATGATCTGACGGTCAGCGCTATTTCGCAAGGGTAAAGTGCTCACCCTTTAAGCCCGTGAAATAGTGAGAATGAATGTCAGCCGTCCATGTGTCTTGATGATAACATGGGAGATAGACCTGTTGAAATGAAAGTGGGGCCCCCATGGTTTTTCTTCTGGCAAGTGACAGAGTGACAAATCAGCGCAACAGGTGACTAGGTGCCAGGTGTTAGTGACAACTCAGCGGGCCCACCATTCCTGAGAACCTTTTCAAAAGATTAATTAGTGACCAACTTGAAGGATGATCCAACGGCCCGCGCTATTTCGCAAGGGTAAAACGCTTCCCCTTTAAGCCCGTGAAATAGCGAGAGTTAACGAGGGCCATCCATGTGTCATGATGATGACATGGCCAAAAGGGAAAATGTGGGCCCGTCACAGTATAAAGGGAGGCATTCGACCAGTATCAAAACAGAATGCGAAGGGATTTTCTAAGCCAATGGTCGGATGCCGCGTGGGATTATGTAGCCAATAGAATAACGGGACCCAGACTAAAGACAAAGCCGTCAAAATGAAATTGACAGTGAGACACTTGCAGGAAGGTTGCGACCCGTTGGAGCTAAAATATGAATTCTCGTATGAATTCGATTTTAAAAGGACAGCCAAAGCATGCGGAATAAATGTCATAGTCAAGGCCCAGAGTACAATCATTTCATTTCCTAACAACCAAGTAAGGATATCTTTTAAAATATTTTTGCAGAAGAGCAGACGTAGAGTTATCCTTTTCTGAAACAGAGCAAGCACTTCAGTTGCAGAGCAATTTCCTTCAAGCAAGCATCAAGTTCTCTCATGTTTTGAAAGCAATTCTTGTGTGGCTTTTAGATAAAATCATTCTCATATTGCAGGATTGTTTAAGAGTGTATTCATTTTCTTGTATTTTCCAATGGCTCCTAAAAGGGAATTCTCTGGCAAGGTTAATTATTTAGAACGAAGTGTATGTGATGATTTTTTAGAACAGTTGACATTGTCAACTAACCAGGCATCAAAGGCCAAAGAGTTAGTGCCTAGGGCACCCCGTCTGAAGATAGGAGAAGGATTATATGACAAAGGTAATTGGTTAAGAGACCCACAGGTTGGACTGTCTGGGTTGGGGCTGTTCAGAATCGGTTTTGGGATGAGGAATTCTCCTACTTCTCAAGATAGCATTTGGGAACTAGATGTCGGGAAATCGGTAGTCCAAGGGGTGTTCATGGATACAGACTTGATAACCCGAATGGCATTGAACTATGATTCAGTCACAAGATGCATCCAGGATGTTAATGGAAAAACCCTTGTGGAAATCAAGGCAGAGGAATTGAGAACAGCGTCTGGGCTCAATGAGTTCACCAACTTCCTGGAACCCATAAATTTCACACAATTAGCCCAAGTGTACAGTGCACAGAGGAGTCATCTTAGGAATGGGCCTCTTAAAGAACTTTTCCTAAAAATAGGAGGGTTAGCAGTTGTAGGGCCCAACACACAAGAGCCTTTTTCATTGAGTATATTTACCTTAAGGGCTAAAAGCATGTATTGGGCACTTTGCCAAGTTCTAGGAGAGGATGTTGAAGCAAATATGCTGAATCATTACTTGTTAATGATTGTTCAGATTTTGAATCCTTCTCTTGCTATCACATTTGATTATGCTTCTTATATTGCCAATGCTATCCATGGAGGGTTGATGGGAATAAAAAATGGGAAAGTGGATAGGCCCTTCGGATGGTATTCACTCTTGATGCACCTTTTCCTCTTCAAAGGTGGTGATTATTTCGCCAGTGGAATGGACCTGGTAAAAGAGAAGGAAGGAGAGAAGATGCCAGTACAACTATGGAGCACTGTGCTGTCATGGGACAGAGAGGATGCTAGTTTCCTCAAGTTCGATAAATATTTTGCATCCAAAATAAGGACTCTCCTTTGCTCTGATAACCCAAGAGTCCCCAAGGTTCTTCTGGAATTCCTAAGGCCAAAAGAATTCACAGAGAACATCAAAATTGTTCATAACTAGGGTGACATGTACTTATATCCAGTCTCCACGGTTTTCAGAGTTTTTGGTTTTAGAGGCACCCCATTTTTGTTACCATACCAGGTCCCTCTCAAAGTGGGAATAGCTGAGATCCTTAGACAAATGAGTGGCCTACAAGAGGCAGAGCTAACAGGCAGAGGTAAAGGGACTATTTTCCCTACAGCTACAATAGCCCATCAATTTGTAATTACAAAGGGAGACTGGAATTGTTTTGAGGATTTCCTCAATCCCTACCATTTATCCACTGCAGTGTCCAGATGTGCTGATCCAGAGGACTTCTACAATGGTGTGTTCAGGAAGAAGGTAGCATGCAGAGGTAGGCCTCATCAATTCCACTTTCCTGAAGACCTCATCAGGAATGAATTTGATTTAGATGACTAGGAGTTGAGGAAAGAAAAATGGGTGGCTTACAGGAAAGCCTTGGATTTTGTGCATCAATTTGATGCTAGCTATGACCCATTGTCTAGCTTCTTCCCATTGGAAGAAAAAATAAAATTTTTGATTGTTTGCTTCAAAGATGTGATGCAAACACTAAAGGAAAAGAGGGAAGCTGTAATTAACAGCAATCCTGAAAAGGCTAGAATGATTTTGGGTAAGTCAGCTTCCACTAAAGCAATCCCTCCAGGTGACTACACCCTGCATAATAAATCAGGTTATAGTGTGCTGGTGTCTACAACAGGGGAGCCCTCTTCATCCAAAGGAAAGAGGAAGGTGCAAGATGTCATTGACATCCAAGACAGCCCAAAGAAGCAAAGGGTGGGGAAGGAAGTGCAATCAGATACACCTTTATATTCCCCATCCCAATCCCCTATCCACATAGGAGATGAACAAGCAGCAACTGAATACCTCTCACAGTTGGGCAGCATGGGGGAAATTGCATACACTTATGACGAAGTGGAAGAAGGGATGCCAGAAGAGCCCACTGAAGCACAAATGGACATCACCTCAACTGATCTTAAAGGCCAGGAGTGGGATCCTGAGATAAAGAAGGCCAGTAGCGCCTTTCTAGCTGATGATAACTTTGTCACATCTGAAGCATTCATGCAATTTGTCTGGAAGTAGCATATAGATACATATAATGCTAGATACAAGAAAGGCAGAGCAGCCTAACAAAGATCCAGCCTCAGTGGAAGAAGAAATAAAATAGGAGATGATGGAAGAATTCAAAACCATCACTCCTGAACAGGGAAGCGATCTAGTAGCACAAGTTGGAGTGCTCATTTTACCAGAATGGAATATTGTTGATGCTCTGGTGCTAGATGCAGTAAGAAAAGAGACTAAACCCATGGAAGGGGTTACATTCAGTAAGGACAATGTTGCACTAGTTATGTGGTCCCTCAAAAGAAATGAGGACAAGAAAGGTCAAGACACTTCAGGGTCAAGTCACCTTGGTGGATTGATGGTCAAAAGAGTACAGAGTACAGAGGTATTAGAGGCTGCTAGCACTGTGCTAGAAACTGCAAAATTTAGTGTTGCAGTGGCTGAGAAGGAAGCTAAAGAAAAGGAGGCCCTCCAGATTAAATTGGAAATAGTTTTGAAGGCCTATGACAGTGTCAAGGAGGAGGTAAGAGGCAAGCATAGCATCATTGCCAAATTGCAGAGCCAATTGATGGGACAACACCAACAAGGTGAGTCCTCAACATTGATGATTGCCTTTTCTCCTGCAAGACCTCCACCTACTAGCCCCATTATTGAGCTCCCACCATCTCTTGCGCCTTCCAGCTCCCAAATGATTGAGATAACTCCCCAAGAATTGGAGAACCTAAAGCAAGCTCAGGCCTTTTATGCAGGGAAGTATGAGGAGAAAATAAAAGCCACAATCTCCAATTTTGCAGATACTATAAATGCCTCACTGCTTCACAATAGTGTGGGAAGGGTCATGGAGATATGGAATGAATTAAGGAGAGATAAGGCCATTTTGACACCCATTTTTGACAGATGGAGGCCTAGGGAGAAAGATCTAGAGTTCATGTGTGTATCCTATGATGAAGCAAAAGCTAATCCCATTATCAAATCCACTTCTGATATTGCTAAGATCTTATTGCAATTGGCAACAGAAGTGGATAATGTGGAAAGAAGGGTTAAATTACTTAAGAAGGAATACACCGATCAAGTTTGTGAGTTGCTCCCTGAAATTTTTACCAATCCAGATCAGTTGAAAGATAAGCAAATATGGCTTAAAGAGATAGAAGTCAAATTGTCAGCAAGGGTAAAAGGAATCATTGATCTTGATGATACCTCTTTCTTTGTTATAACAATACAGGAAATAGAAAAAATTAAATCACACTATAGTTTTCTTAATTCAGAAGTCAACAAACTGAGAAATTCTTGGAAAAGGTTGACTAAAAGTAAAGATGATGTGATTAATTTTTCATGGCCGACAGAAGAGACATATAATGAGTGGGAAGTTAAATATTCCACCTATGATCCGGAGCAGTTGGAGAGTGCCCCTGCAAAGCCAAAAGAGGTTGCAACTGAACAACCTGTTGAACAGACTGCAGAGGCTGAAAAGAGCGCATAACTGTTTCACGTAAAAATTGTAACCTCATCAATTTTGGAAATAATTGTAACAAACTCTCCTCGAGAAGTCTGAAGCTTTGTGCATCCATGTTGTTATAAATGGATACCAGGACTAGAGGGAAAAGGATCAGAAAATTTTGTAAGAAAACGCTGCAGAAATTTATCTGAGCTTTTCTAAGTCTAATGGAGAATAAGAATTCATTGTAATACTTTTTGAAATGAATATCAATATACAGGCCATTGGTTTTGAGTAAAAGTTATGTGTTGTCTTCACGTTTGTTCACAAATTTATTCACTGTCTTTATTCTGAATAATCCAGGGTTGTTTAGTTTGAATGGAATTGCAAAGCAATCTCAGTATAAGTGTTTGTTAGCTTTTCTCTTTAGGAGGGGAATTAAATACGCGGGATCACTCATACCAATAAATTCTTTGGAAGGAACTTTGAATTTTGAGGACCATAGCTTAGTTTAGAATGATTGAATTCTTGTATGTGCCAGGCATATATCAGGATTAGTGGAAACCAAGCCGACGGGAAGCATAAGGATATATTGTTTCAAAAGTTTTATTTGAATTTAAGTGACTCTGTGACCTTGGATAAGGCACTGGTGTTAATCGAGGTTGTTTATTGCATACTTTGTTGATCAAAATGCTGAAGTTAAATACAGTTTCTATTCATTGTTTTCAGTTGATTTCAAGGTGAATGAATCCATTGGTTTTCTGGACTGGTTTGCTGTGGGTTTATTGTTTAAAAGTGTGAAGTTAATTCACAAAGGTATACCCACCTGGGCTCTAAGGAAGCCTGAAGTGTAGAAGGTTTAAATCAAACCTTGTCATATGTTGTCTCTAGAATTTCCTTATCTTTGATGTTTTCTCTGGACCCAGTTTAGACCATATTATCTTAAGGACATTGAAGGGAATCAAATTTTGAGAACAACAAAAGTGGCGACTCTGCTGGGGACCAGTTATAACAAAGATAAAGATATAGATCTGCACCGAGATTTGTGGAGAGTATTGTTGTGTTGTGAGTAAAACTGCTTGTTTTTGTTTTTGCCATAGTTTTGTGGGTGGCGACTCTGTTACTATTGAACCAGTCCTTGTGAGAATACGAATTTTCTAAAAGAAAGACAAGCAAGATGCAAGGAAATAAGAACACAGGATCATTCATGAAGAAACATCCTTGTGAAACCTTGCAAGAAGGTCTGCCAGAGCAGTCACGAAGAGGCCAGAAGAGATCTGTGATGCATGAGCCATCAAATGCTGCATGGGTGCAGAAAAGCAACAATACTGGTAAGATGCCTGATCGACCTGTCTATGCAAAGTCAAATTCATCTTCTAGAGATTCAGAGCATGATATTTTAGGTTTCCATTCAGGATTGTTTGGAAATATTGATGATGCACCTATTTTAAGTCGAGACTTATCTCATGTTAGTGTTTCTGCAAAAGATAGAACCAGTTCAAATGCAATTAGGCACTCTATTCCTAGGATAGTAGATGGGAACATTAGTCTGATTGACATAGATCAAATTAATGCATCAGACTCTGAAGAAAATTATCCTGATGAGGATAAAATGTCTCAAGAGATTGAAGAGTTAAACAAAAGAGTTCATCATTTAATATCCCTGAGAACCCAAAAGGAGGCAAATAAGGAAAAGGAAGTTAAAGCCAAAATAATGGAGAGAGATAGGCTTCTTAGACAGATAGCTGATCTTGAAGTGCTTGCTAAGGAAAAGGAAAAAGGTGATGAGGAAGGCCTAGTGATTAGGGATATCCTAATCCCTAAGATTAGACCAGCTTCTAAGTTAGTAGCCCAACCAAGTAAGGAAGTATCTAATGACTCCCAGCTTCCTAAAGTTAGTTTAGACAAAGGGAAACAGATATGGGTAGATGATGAAGTAGAGTCTAAAACTGCAGAAGGGATTTCTCATAGGATCCTAGCCCATGAGAGAGAGATGGAAAGGATGAGAAAGGAAAAGGAAGACCTCCAAATGGAATTGGAAAAGGCTGAGTTAGAAGCAGCAAATCAGGAAGTTAAATGAAAAATAAACTACTTAAAAGCTCCCCCTATTACATTCCCATCGGAAGATCTTAGCAAGCCAAATCCCCAACACATCTCTTTTCCTTAGGTCAATACTCAACCTGCAGTACATACTAACATTGTCTCAGCAAGTCAAATACCTTCAAATAAATAGTACACCCAAACATCTCAATCCCCAGTCCCAAAAACTAAAATGATCATGGGGAATAATAGTACTGTTTACCCTTTTCAAAGAAGGCCAATCAATCTAGAACAATATAGGCAATTGTTTTTTGATGGGATCCCAGGGTATCCAAATCATGTTCCCACTGAGCTAAGAGACAAACTCCATAAGTTTGCTAGGAATAATGCAGTCAGTGCTGAGGAACATCTGAAATCTTTTGGGGATCTGATAAATGATTATGAGATAGCAGATGAAGATGTCATTATGAAACTGTTTGTTCAATCCCTGGTTGATGATGCAAGAGATTGGTACAGAGGTCTTCCAGTAGCTAGTATAGGTTCATGGGAAGAGTTCAAAAATTACTTTCAAGAACAGTACGGTGATAAGACTAATGTGAGTTTCATGCTGAATGAGTTCAATAACATTAGAAAGTCTGAAAATGAAATAGTCACTGATTTCAATGCTAGATTCCAAAAAGCTATGCATAGATTGTATTAGGTAATGAGGCTAGATGACAATATGTGCCTTAATACATATTATAATGCATTTGATTCCAAGATGGCTTATATCTTGAGAGATAAAAATCCTCATAACCTAAGGGATGCCTTTAGAATTGCCATAAATGTAGAAAGTAATAGAAAAGCATCTGGAAAGTTAGGAAGAAGAACAGATGGTAGATTATGGCATGAAACCAAACAGCAACCTAACAAAGTTGCTAAAGAGGAGGATAAAATAGAAAAACTGGTTACTGATATGAAAGATTTGATTGCTAAGGTCAAAAAAAATGATAAGCCCCACTATAACTGGCAGGATAAACCTCCTAGATTACATGATATGCCATACAATACAAATTGGAAGGATGGTAAACCCCAAGTTGAGAAGCCTAAAATTGCCCAAAGCCAAGACACACCAGATCCTTTGAAAGGGAAAACTGTTAATAATATAGAAAATACTCCTTGGTGTATTGCTTGTGATGGACCACATTCTCCCCATCAGTGTGCAGTGGCTCAAGCTCTGGAAGAATCTATGAGGCCAGAAGCAGAGCCTGACATTAATATGTTTGAAACCATCATAGAAAGTGATGAGGAATCTATGCAAAGTGAATATAGTGATGTGCTGGATAATGAAAGGTTAGTGCAAGGACAGTTAGCCTTAAGTTGGCATCCTACCTTGAATGTGGTAACAATTGAAGATGAAGAAGTTCATCTTAGGAGGCCTAGTGAGGAAGAAGTTAAAAATCTCACTAAGCTTGCAATCGCTAAAGCAAAACATAACTACAATCTGAGAAGCACCAAGAGAGACACTGATCAAGGTGAGCCTAGTTCTATGTTTGTAAAAGAAGTCACAAAGAAAGGGGCATCAAGCAATGTTATTGCTATTCTTAAAGCCAGTCAAGAAAAAGAGGAACAAGTTAAGGACTTACCTAAAAGCATAGATGACCAAAATGCTGGTGATGTGCAAAAGGAAGAAATGGAGAAGAAGGCCAGTCAATTCAAAATAGAAAAGGTTAAGGTTAATACTAGAAAATGTAATAATTCTGCATTTGATATGACCCAAGCTTTAACTCAAATGAAAGTCACTGTTCCATTAATAGAATTGCTAAAGATTAAAGAACATAAGGATGCAACTTTGTCTTTATTCTCTAGTATATCTGATAACGACTTAGTATTACCCACCGGTTCGGATAAAGTTGGAAAGGATCAAGAGTTCAAAATCCCAGAGGTATATGTTGGAACCACTATTACTCAAGAGCCTTCTCAGGTGGATCCCTTCTATGTTACTTTGCTAGTCAATAACCGGTTAATTAAAAACTGCATGATAGATTCAGGAGCAGCTGCTAATGTAATGCCTTATGGTGTTATGAAAGAATTAGGATTGTCAGTAACTACTGTGTATGGGAAATGTTATGCCATGGATAACAGAGAAGTGCCTGTGATAGGTACAATGAAAGATGTAGAAGTAAAAATAGCTGCATTTCCTGAAGCTACTTATAAAATGGATGTTATTGTCACTGATACTAAACCCCATTATGGCATGTTGCTTTCTAGGCAGTGGGCAGCAGCAGTGGGGGGAAATGTTCAACTGGACTTGTCTTATGCTACTATTCCTATTGGTGGCAATCAGGTCAAACTATACAGGGAGCCACGAACTCCTAAGGTAATTGAAAAGGTGGACCCTAGTATGCTTAATTGTATGATTGATGTGGATTTAGATAACTTCAGACTTCAGCCAGTATCACCTCAGTTGAAGAACACTGACCCAATTGTAGTCGAGTTACAAGCACAACAGTATGGGTTGTGGCAGATGTATTTTGATGGAGCTTGCTCCAAAGAAGGATCTGGAGTAGGGGTTCTTTTTGTATCCCCATCAGGTATAACTTTTAAATATTCATTCTTATTGGCATTCCAGTGCACAAATAATACTGCAGAGTATGAAGCCCTGTTATTAGGACTTGAGGTTGCAAAAAGGCATGAAATCCGATTGTTGAAAGTGATGGGCGATTCAGAGCTGGTTGTCTCTCAGGTAAGATCTAAATATGCATCCAAGAACGATAAATTGAAACAATATAAGCATGCTGTTTGGGACATTATTGAATATTTTGATGCCTTTTCTATCAATTGGATAGAGCGAGCAAAAAATATTATGGCAGATTTCCTAGCTAATGTTGCTTTAAAAAATGATGATGCAACACTAACTGGTATTTCCACTATGGAAATAAAAGCTAGGCCCGCTATCCTTGATAATGTATATAATTGGCAAGTTTTTGTTGATGATGAAGATATTCTTAGGTTCATCCAATGTGTTGATGATTATGATGGACAAAAAATTGATTGCAATGCATGGGTGGAAGTGGTGGATGACAGAGAGACAGTGTTTGGAAATGATATTGTCCAGGTGGAAACTAACGAGATATCTAAAGGGTTGGTGGAGTTAGAAAGTATGTTTAGTTATAATGACAGTCATTTACACCAGCAATCTACCACCAAGTTAGAAGAGTTGGAGGAGGTCAACCTGGGGACAGAATTATCCCCCAAGTTGGTATATATTGGAAAGAAGTTACCCCCTCATGTTAGGACTAATCTTATCAGTTTATTGAAAAGGTATAAGCATGTCTTTGCTTGGTCTTATGAAGACCTAAAGGCGTATAGACAAGATCTTTTTCAGCATGAAGTTCCTTTACTTCCAGATGCTAAGCCATTCAGACAGAAACAGAGACCTATTAACCCCTTATTAGAAACAAAAATGCAACAAGAGTTGACAAAATTGAGAGAAGGGGGAATTACTAAACCAATAAGGCATTCTTCATGGGTCTCTAATTTGGTCCCAGTAAGGAAGAAGAATGGAGACATCAGATTGTGTGTGGATTTTAGGAATCTGAATGTTGCTTCCCTAAAAGATAATTATTCATCCCCAAACATGGAAGCAATGCTACAAAGAGTGACAGGTTGCGATCTTTTATCCATGATGGATGGTTTCTCAGGATACAATCAAGTGCTTGTAAAGGAGTCTGAACAGTTTAAAACAGCTTTCACTACTCCATGGGGAACCTATGTATATGTGAGAATGCCATTTGGATTAAAAAATGCAGGAGCTACATTTCAGAGAGCTATGGATGTGGCTTTTAAGGAATTCATAAATATCATTATGGTGGTTTACCAAGATGATTTAACTTGTTTCTCAAAGAGAGTTGATGATCATTGTGGACATCTAGAGAAGGTGTTCGATAAAGCCTTGGAATTTGGTGTATCACTGAATCCCAAGAAATATCATTTTGGGGTCACTGAAGGAAAGTTATTGGGACACATAGTTTCCAAGGAAGGGGTAAGAATAGACCCTGAAAGAATTGAAGCAATTAACAAAGTCTCTGAACCTAAAAATGTGAAAGGTATTCAATCCTTTTTAGGCAAAGTGAATTTTGTTAGGAGATTCATTGCAAACTTTGCCGAGATAGTGAAGCCTATTGTCAAGTTGCTCAAGAAGGACACAAAGTTTTGTTGGGATCAAGAAGCTTCAAAAGATTTTGATGAGATTAAGAAGGCAATCCAGGAAGCACCAGTGTTGAAATCTCCAAATTATAGTAAGCCTTTTTCTCTGTTTTCTTTTGCTTCATATCACACGGTGGCTGCAGTATTATTACAAAAGGACAATGAAGGATATGAACATCCCATAGCCTTCTATAGTAAATCTTTGCAGGTGGCAGAATTGAAATATGAAATCATGGAGAAACAAGCTTATGCCCTAGTTAAAGCTATTAAAGCTTTTAGGCCATATTTGGTGAATGCAAACGTCATTGCTTATGTTCCACATGTTGCTGTTAAAGATATTTTGTCTCAGTCTGAAGTTACTGGGAAGAGATGTAGATGGATCAATAGAATTCAGGAGTTTAATTTGGAGATAAAGATCACTAAATTAGTGAGAGGGTTAGGTTTGGCTAAGCTCATGACTGAGTCAAATCTCATGAATGTAGAAATACACAATGTTGAGGTTAAAGATGTTTTGGTTACTAGTATTGAGAGACAACCTTGGTACATAGAGATAATCCAAGTATTGAAAGGTAACATACTCCCAGAAGAAATGACATAGAATCAGAAGAGAACTTTGAAGCTTAAGTCCCAAAAGTATGTGCTCATTCAGGGTGATCTTTTCTGGAGAAAGAAAGATGGAGAGTTACTAATGTGTTTGGATGAATTTCAAGCCAAACAGGTGTTAATTGAAATGCATGATGGAGTATGTGGAGGCCACTATTCTACTAAGACTACTGCTGGTAAGATAATACGGGCTGGGTATTATTGGCCTACCTTATTTAAAGATACCCATGCATATGTTCGAAGATGTGATCCATGTCAAAGATTTTCTTCTAAGCTCAAGTATGAAAGAGCCTTACCCCTAAATCCAGTCTCTGTAGAAGCTCCTTTTGTCCAATGGGGTATTGATTTTATTGGAGAGATTGTTGAAAAGTCAGGAAGAGGTCATGGATGGATTATAGTGGCCACTGATTATTTTACCAAATGGATAGAAGCCATACCTACAAAAAGAGCTACTAGTAAAATTGTCATTGATTTCCTGATGGATAGTATTGTGACTAGATTTGGAACACCTGCGAAATTGGTAATGGATAATGCTATGTGTTTTAGATCAAAAGAATTTGTAGGTTTTTGCAATAGTCACGGTATACTCATGTCCTACTCATCACCTTATCACCCTCAAGGGAATGGACAGGCAGAATCCAGCAACAAAAGCTTGTTAAATATCATCAAGAAAATCTTAGAAGAAAACAAGAGGTCTTGGGATCAAAAGTTGAAGTTAGCCTTGTGGGCAGATAGGATAACAGTTGAAAAATCCATTGGAATGTCACCTTTTGAGTTGGTCTATGGTACCCAAGCCAGATTACCGGTAAATAACCTTCTTCCAGTGTATAAGTTTTTGCAGGATGAGGACATGGAGATATCTGAACCGATGAAAAACAGAATGATCCAAATTGTAGAAATGGAGGAGCTTAGGACTTCTGCCCATAAGAAAAATCAGAAGATCCAGTTGCAGTCAAAGTATCTTTTTGATAAAAGGACATCATTAAGGAAGTTTCAAATTGATGACATGGTTCTTCAGTGGAATGCAAAAGGACAAGATAAAGGAAAGCATAAAAAATTTGAATCACTATGGATTGGCCCTTTTGTGGTTTGTGACATGAATGGCAAGGATTCATGTTTTTTGAAGAATATGAACAATGAAATGCAGGAATTTCCAGTGCATGGACAATTCCTGAAGCATTATTTCTCCTAATGTCCATGCACGGTAGGTCCTTTGTTTGTATATATTTTGTTTTCTTTCCTGTTTTCTGGTTTTGGTCTGTGTTTTGGTCTGTTTCTCCTGAGTTTCTGAGTTTTCTTATGTTGATCTTGCAATCAACCATCCCCAGTCAGAGCCGCTGTTATCACTGTTTTAAAATTGGGTTCTTCTTTTCCCATAATTGGCTATGGTTCATTAGAAAAATTTTCGAATAGGGTGTGGCCCCAAGTGCTTCAGTTTTATTCTAAACCTAGAGGGTTTAAGGGTTTTTTAAGTTTCAGACCTTATCTTTTTATTTTAAACCCTCTGGTTTCTAATTTGTCGTTACTTTATTTCACTTACGTATGGGTCGCGGGGTCGTGGGAAGTGTCCCCCCTTGTTATTAACCTAGGCGGTTATGTGGATTATTTAAAAAAAAAATTCGCCTTGTATTATTTCGTTCTAAAGTGTCGGGCCCAGTAAATGTCAATCAATTTGAGAGATGATCCGACGGTTGGCGCTATTTCACAAGGGTAAAATGCTTCCCCTTTAAGGCCGCGAAATAGCGAGAATGAATGTCAGCCGTCCATGTGTCATGACGGAGGAAGTAAAGGATGTGGCTGTCAAAGAAATTGAGTCCCCCGTGGTTTTCCTCTGGCGTATTAAAAGGTAACACGTGGCATAAGTCACCACAGTCAGCGGGTCAGGATTAAAGGTTCAAAAGTGGGCCCCAAAGATGAGTCAGGTCGCAGGTGGAGATGACCTGGCAGGGACAGCTCTTAACAATTTATTGAGACCCTATGGTTCCTGCTTGACAAATGAGAAATTGACAAGTCAGCTCCGAAAATGACAAGGCGCCATATGTCCATGACGTGTCCATGGGCCCACCATTTCTGAGAACCTTTTCAAAGGGTTAAATACCAATCGACTGCAGAGATGATCTAACGGTTAGCGCTATTTCGCAAGGGTAAAGTGCTCACCCTTTAAGCCCGCGAAATAGCGAGAATGAATGTCAGCCGTCCATGTGTCTTGATGATGACGTGGGAGATAGACCTATTGAAATGAAAGTGGGGCCCCCATGGTTTTTCTTCTGGCAAGTGACAGAGTGAGAAATCAGCGCAGCAGGTGACTAGGTGCCAGGTGTTAGTGACGACTCAGCGGGCCCACCATTCCTGAGAACCTTTTCAAAGGATTAATTAGTGACCAACTCGAAGGATGATCCAATGGCCCGCGCTATTTCGCAAGGGTAAAATGCTTCCCCTTTAAGCCCGCGAAATAGCGAGAGTTAACGAGGGCCGTCCACGTGTAATGATGATGATATGGCCAAAAGGGAAAATGTGGGCCCGTCATAGTATAAAGGGAGGCATTCGACCAGTATCAAAACAGAATGCGAAGGGATTTTCTAAGCCAATGGTCGGATGCTGCGTGGGATTATGTAGCTAATAGAATAATGGGACTCAGACTAAAGACAAAGCTGTCAAAATGAAATTAACAGTGAGACACTTGCAGGAAGGTTGCGACCCGTTGGAGCTAAAATATGAATTCTCGTATGAATTCGATTTTAAAAGGACGGCCGAAGCATGCGGAATCAATGTCATAGTTAAGGCCCAGAGTACAAGCATTTGATTTCCTAACAACCAAGTAAGGATATCTTTTAAAAGATTTTTGCAGAAGAGCAGACGTAGAGTTATCCTTTTCTGAAACAGAGCAAGCGCTTCAGTTGCAGAGCAATTTCCTTCAAGCAAGCATCAGGTTCTCTCATGTTTTGAAAGCAATTCTTGTGTGGCTTTTAGATAAAATCATTCTCATATCGCAGGATTGTTTAAGAGTGTATTCATTTTCTTGTATTTTCCAATGGCTCCTAAAAGGGAATTCTCTAGCAAGGTTAATTATTTAGAATGAAGTTTATGTGATGATTTTTTAGAACAGTTGACATTGTCAACTAACCAGGCATCAAAGGCCAAAGAGTTAGTGCCCAGGGCACCCCGTCTGAAGATAGGAGAAGGATTATATGACAAAGGTAATTGGTTAAGAGACCCACAGGTTGGACTATCTGGGTTGGGGCTGTTCAGAATAGGTTTTGGGATGAGGAAATCTCCTGCTCCTCAAAATAGCATTTGGGAACTAGATGTCGGGAAATTGGTAGTCCCAGGGGTGTTCATGGATACAGACTTGTTAACCCAAATGGCATTGAACTATGATTCAGTCATGAGATGCATCTGGGATGTTAATGGAAAAAACCTTGTGGAAATCAAGGCAGAGGAATTGAGAACAGCGTTTGGGCTCAATGAGTTCACCAACTTCTTGGAACCCATAAATTTCACACAATTAGCCCAAGTGTATAGTGCACAGAGGAGTCATCTTAGGAATGGGTCTCTTAAAGAACTTTTCCTAAAAATAGGAGGGTTAGCAGTTGTAGGGCCCAACACACAAGAGCCTTTTTCATTGAGTATGTTTACCTTAAGGGCTAAAAGCATGTATTGGGCACTTTGCCAAGTTCTAGGAGAGGATGCTGAAGCAAATATGCCGAATCATTACTTGTTAATGATTGTTCAGATTTTGAATCCTTCTCTTGCTATCACATTTGATTATGCTTCTTATATTGCCGATGCTATCCATGGAGGGTTGATGGGAATAAAAAATGGGAAAGTGGATAGGCCATTCGGATGGTATTCACTCTTGATGCACCTTTTCCTCTTCAAAGGTGGTGATTATTTCGCCAGTGGAATGGACCTGGTAAAAGAGAAGGAAGGAGAGAAGATGCCAGTACAACTATGGAGCATTGTGTTGTCATGGGATAGAGAGGATGCTAGTTTCCTAAAGTTCGATAAATATTTTGCATCCAAAATAAGGACTCTCATTTGCTCTGATAACCCAAGAGTCCCCAAGGTTCTTCTGGAAATCCTAAGGCCAAAAGAATTTGCAGAGAACATCAAAATTGTTCATAACTGGGGTGACATGTACTTATATCCAATCTCCACGATTTTTAGAGTTTTTGGTTTTAGAGGCACCCCATTTTTGTTACCATATCAGGTCCCTCTCAAAGTGGGAATAGCTGAGATCCTTAGACAAATGGGTGGCCTACAAGAGGCAGAGCTAACAGGCAGAGGTAAAGGGACTATTTTCCCTACAGCCACAATAGCCCATCAATTTGTAATTACAAAGGGAGGCTGGAATTGTTTTGAGAATTTCCTCAATCCCTACCATTTATCCACTGCAGTGTCCAGATGTGCTGATCCAGAGGACTTCTACAATGGTGTGTTCGGGAAGAAGGTAGCATGCAGAGGTAGGCCTCATCAATTCCACTTTCCTGAAGATCTCATCAGGAATGAATTTGATTTAGATGAACAGGAGTTGAGGAAAGAAAAATGGGTGGCTTATAGAAAACCCTTGGATTTTGTGCATCAATTTGATGCTAGCTATGACCCATTGTCTAGCTTCTTCCCATTGGAAGAAAAAATAAAATTTTTGATTGTTTGCTTCGAAGATGTGATGCAAACACTAAAGGAAAAGAGGGAAGTTGTAATTAAGAGCAACCCTGAAAAGGCTAGAATGATTTTGGGTAAGTCAGCTTCCACTAAAGCAATCCCTCTTGGTGACTACACCCTGCATAAGAAATCAGGTTATAGTGTGCTGGTGTCTACAACAGGGGAGCCCTCTTCATCCAAAGGAAAAAGGAAGGTGCAAGATGTCATTGACATCCAGGACAGCCCAAAGAAGCAAAGGGTGGGGAAGGAAGTGCAATCAGATACACCTTTATATTCCCCATCCCAATCCCCTATCCACATAGGAGATGAACAAGCAGCAACTGAATACCTCTCACAGTTGGGCAGCTTGGGGGAAATTGCATACACTTATGAAGAAGTGGAAGAAGAGATGCCAGAAGAGCCCACTGAAGCACAAATGCACATCACCTCAACTGAACTTAAAGGCCAGGAGTGGGATCCTGAGATAAAGAAGGCCAGTAGTGCCTTTTTAGCTGATGATAACTTTGTCACATCTGAAGCATTCATGCAATTTGTCTGGAAGCAGCATATAGATACATATAATGCTAGATGTGAAACAAGAAAGGCAGAACAGCCTAACAAAGATCCAGCCTCAGTGGAAGAAGAAATAAAATAGGAGATGATGGAAGAATTCAAAACCATCACTCCTGAACAGGGAAGGGATCTAGTAGCACAAGCTGGAGTGCTCATTTTACCAGAATGGAATACTGTTGATGCTCTAGTGCTAGATGCAGTAAGAAAAGAGACTAAACCCATGGAAGGGGTTACATTCAGTAAGGACAATGCTGCACTAGTTATGTGGTCCCTCAAAAGAAATGAGGACAAGAAAGGTCAAGACACTTCAGGGTCAAGTCACCTTGGTGGATTGATGGTCAAAAGAGTTCAGAGTACAGGGGTAGTAGAGGCTGCTAGCACTGTGCTAGAAACTGCAAAATTTAGTGTTGCAGTGGCTGAGAAAGAAGCTAAAGAAAAGGAGGCCCTCCAGATTAAATTGAAAACAGTTTTGAAGGCCTATGACAGTGTCAAGGAGGAGGTAAGAGGCAAGGATAGCATCATTGCAAAATTGCAGAGCCAGTTGATGGGACAACACCAACAAGGTGAGTCCTCAACATTGATGATTGCCTCTTCTCCTGCAAGACCTCCACCTACTAGCCCCATTATTGAGCTCCCACCATCTCCTGTGCCTTCCAGCTCTCAAATGATTGAGATAACTCCCCAAGAATTGGAGAACCTAAAGCAAGCTCAGGCCTTTTATGCAGGGAAGTATGAGGAGAAAATAAAAGCCACAATCTCCAATTTTGCAGATACTATAAATGCCTCACTGCTTCACAATAGTGTGGGAAGGGTCATGGAGATATGGAATGAATTAAGGAGAGATAAGGCCATTTTGACACCCATTTTTGACAGATGGAGGCCTAGGGAGCAAGATCTAGAGTTCATGTGTGTATCCTGTGATGAAGCAAGAGCTAATCCCATTATCAAATCCACTTCTGATATTGCTAAGATCTTATTGCAATTGGCAACAGAAGTGGATAATGTGGAAAGAAGGGTTAAATTACTTAAGAAGGAATACACGGATCAAGTTTGTGAGTTGCTCCCAGGAATTTTTGCCAATCCGGATCAGTTGAAAGATAAGCAAATATGGCTTAAAGAGATAGAAGTCAAATTGTCAGCAAGGGTAAAAGGAATCATTGATCTTGATGATACCTCTTTCTTTGTTATAACAATACAGGAAATAGAAAAAATTAAATCACACTATAGTTTTCTTAATTCAGAAGTCAACAAACTGAGAAATTCTTGGAAAAGGTTGACTAAAAGTAAAGATGATGTGATTAATTTTTCATGGCCGACAGAAGAGACATATAATGAGTGGGAAGTTAAATATTCCACCCATGATCCGGAGCAGTTGGAGAGCGCCCCTGCAAAGCCAGAAGAGGTTGCAACTGAACAACCTGTTGAACAGACTGCAGAGGCTGAAAAGAGCGCATAACTGTTTCATGTAAAAATTGTAACCTCATCAATTTTGGAAATAATTGTAACAAACTCTCCTCGAGAAGTCTGAAGCTTTGTGCATCCATGTTGTTATAAATGGATACCAGGACTAGAGGGAAAAGGATCACAAAATTTTGTACGAAAACGCTGCAGAAATTTATCTGAGCTTTTCTAAGTCTAATGGAGAATCAGAATTCATTGTAATACTTTTTGAAATGAATATCAATATACAGGCCATCGGTTTTGAGTAAAAGTTATGTGTTGTCTTCACGTTTGTTCACAAATTTATTTACTGTCTTTATTCTGAATAATCCAGGGTTATTTAGTTTGAATGGAATTGCAAAGCAATCTCAGTATAAGTGTTTGTTAGCTTTTCTCTTTAGGAGGGGAATTAAATACGCGAGATCACTCATACCAGTAAATTCTTTGGAAGGAACTTTGAATTTTGAGGACCATAGCTTAGTTTAGAATGATTGAATTCTTGTATGTGCCAGGCATATATCAGGATTAGTGGAAACCAAGCCGACGGGAAGCATAAGGATATATTGTTTCAGAAGTTTTATTTGAATTAAGTGACTCTGTGACCTTGGATAAGGCACTGGTGTTAATCGAGGTTGTTTATTGCATACTTTGTTGATCAAAATGCTGAAGTTAAATACAGTTTCTATTCATTGTTTTCAGTTGATTTCAAGGTGAATGAATCCACTGGTTTTCTGGACTGGTTTGCTGTGGGTTTATTGTTTAAAAGTGTGAAGTTAATTCACAAAGGTATACCCACCTGGGCTCTAAGGAAGCCCGAAGTGTAGAAGGTTTAAATCAAACCTTGTCATATGTTGTCTCTGGAATTTCCTTATCTTTGATGTTTTCTCTGCACCCAGTTTAGACCATATTATCTTAAGGACATTGAAGGGAATCAAATTTTGAGAACAACATAGCCATTCTTTGTAACTTCCCAGATATCCTTCCAAATGCAATTCAGATGTGTCTCCATCCTGATTTTCCATATCCCATAGTTGGTTCCATCAAGTTTAGGACTCTCCTTCCTAAAATAGTTGGAAGACATTGGATCTCCTCAAGCTGTTAAACTTCTGCAAAAAGAGGACTAGGCTCTGATACCAATTGTTAGGTCCCGGAGACAACTGAGCGGGGGGGGGTGAATTAGTTGTCAAGTAAATATAAATCAAAACAACTTTAAACAGCCTTAATGCTTAATACTGGTAAACTAGTCTTTTATGCAGGTAGATAGTTTCATCAGTTAATTACAGTACCAGTAAAGATTAGTGAATGAAACAAAAAAATAATAACATCCACAACACATAACACCAATATTTGTACATGGAAACCCTGTAAGGGGAGAAACCATGGTGGGAAACCTTATCCATAATCAGATGATACTAATGCAGATAGTATGTGTATACAAATGGGGTCTACACATGCAGAAAGGCCAAGCGCCTAGAGCTCACTGCTCAATCACAAATGGGAGTCACACTGACTACAATTGGATGGTTAAATCCAATAAGAATGTACTGTTCAAATTTGCATCTTTTTATGTTGGATTCAGTACCGATGTAGTTCTGATTGATTTTACAAAACCCTTGCTTCACCTTCTAAATGATGTTTATGTGTATAGCTCTGCTTAGTCTTGCATATACCTTTACACAATTCTTTTTCGCATTCCACATTCAATCTTAGAAATAAAATCTTACATTTATATCATAACCTAAGACCAATTTTAGCAAGTCAGCTCTAAAGGATATTACAATAAAATCAATTTAAAAATAAAACAATGTCCGATGCAATAACTGATTCAACATGTCGGCTTAATGCAATTACAACATTAATAAATCCTCTCCATACTGTGTCGTGCTGATCTGGAACAGATAAGCCTATCGGTGCTTAACTTGGACCTATTTGCTGGTAACAACAAATATGTAATTACGAATATGCCAATGAACAAAAACTCCAAGACAAAGTGTCCAAAGGATGTCTTTGACATAACCAAATGTTTTCTATGCCATTCCAAGTGCCGATGAACATCATATCCTGTTGGTGTACCAGATACCTGTGACTGTGCATAAGTGACTTGCCTGCCAGTGAACATTGTCGATTCTCCAAAGTTCCAGAGTTTAGTAGGTGTTGAAATCAATGACAAAACCATACCAAAATACCAACAGAGGTAGGGGAAGAGATGGCAGAGGTCAGAGAGGTAGCTTTGGTGGAAGAAGTGTAGACCAAAGATCTCAAAGGGAATCCAAGTTGGTTGAGCAAAGTGGGGATTCCAATAGAAAAAGCAGCTATAGAGGAAGGGGATTTAGCAACTCCAGTAGAGGAAGGTGTAGTGGATCAGGAAGAGGGTCCTATTTTGCCACCATGAAGAGCTACAGTTACCATCAACTTGGACACTCGGCCTATATATGTCCTGAGAAGTCTTCTTCATCCCAAGGAGGTGAGAGGAGAGTAAATTATGCTCGAGAGGATGCAGCAAATATGAAGCGGTATGTTCGTTCAAGGTGAACCAACATGTTGGTATGGGAACTGGCACATGGAAGCTTTCTATGACTACTGGTTGGTAGTTTCAACTTTAGGGTTTTCAGTTGAAGTGCTTCAAGCCTGTGTAGCTCAACCAGTGACTTTGTGTGATGAGTTAGCATGGTAACAAAGAATAGATCATGTTGCCACATAAGCCTTGTGCATGTGAAGGATCTTGCATGAAGGAGATTGTTCCTATCTACCTCAAGAATGTGTGAAGTCTGTAAATGGTGATAACGCATGATGGGTTATCAGCCGCCAAGTAATAAGTGGAAAACGGATGATGGAGAATGTCTTGAGATTGAATCAAGATTGTTGCATTTAATGCAATGTGCCCAATGGTCAGGATTGAACTATTTGAATTCCTTAACCTGATAGGTTTAGGGTTTAGGGTTTATGCTACCGACCTATCTATTTTCCTATAAGGTCGATGTTATGTTTCTTTCTGAGGTTGTTGGCAAAAGTTGTGTGTGTGTATCCAAGAGAAGTGATACGTGATTCTTGCCAGACCAGAGAAGAGAAGTGATACCTGCAGAGTGTAAGTGCAGAAGGTGAAGAGGAGCTTAAGTGGATCTGCATTGGCATTGAGTGTTGTTACCAGATCATTGTAATACCTATTGATCTCTAGCCACCTCAACAGTTGAGAAATCCCTTAATAGGGTAGCTTTAACCAACTTGTTGTAAATCCTTTAATAGGGTGACTCAAAACCATTGAGTTCTTGAAATCCTCTAACAAGGTAACCCCTAACAGGGTTTAACCCTTAACTGGGTATTACAGCCATCCCTTAACTGGGTGATCCCTAACAGTATCGGTTCCTAACAGAACCTATTGTATTAGTCTTTAACCGGATAAGGCTCCTAACAGAGCAAACTTCTAAAGAGTTAAAAAACAAGCTTGTGGGTATTCATCCCCACCATGGTTTTTCCCAGTTGGGTTTTCACGTGAAAAATATGTGTGTCATTTGTGATGTCTTCTTCATGTGATGCTATGTTGTTTTCTGTCAAGCCATGAATCGTGTTGATCTAGTTGCTTATATGTATATCTCTGATGGTGGTTTACTTATTCATACTGTAGCGTCCTAAAATTGTGACACTTGCAATTTCGACTGCATTTCGGTCTTCATGATGGTGACGCAACACGCAACCAGAATGGAGACCCCAAAACTTGCTCACGACACCAAAAACTGCATTTTTCATGCACCCTGGCCTGAACCTCCTTGCACCCCGCTGTCCCGGAGGTGGGACCAGAGCACCCAGCGCCCTGGTCCCTCAGGACCAGGGCGCCCAGCGCCCTGGTCCCTGGGTCCTATTTTGGGCCCGGTCTCCTAAGTGGTATCGGGTCTTTTTGATTGCAAATTGGAAATAAACTTCCCTGGTCGGCCTAAGGTCGGGAAAATTAGTCTATCAGCCCTAAATGATAAGTATATAACCTACATTTTCCTCTTTCATTCGATATGATGGAAAAGGCGTGGAAACTATACTCAAGCATTCAAGTATTCAAGCATTCCTTCAAGCAATTGATCATTTCAAGTCTCCATTCAAGGCTAAGTGTTGCATTCAAGTCAAGGATTCAACCATTGAAGAGGAGATCACTTACTACATGCTACATACAACAACATACAACATCTAAACCTTCGCACATAAGGATACAAACATCCTTAGAACAAGGTATTAGTACTTGTTTTACATTACAGTCATTTACATTTACAGCACTTGCTCATTTCTTGGTTAATTCCAAAACTGGGGTTTGACCTAAAGGAAAACCCCTAATCCCTAACCCCCCAATCGTCTTCGCTTTTCTGTGTGTAGGTTGCAGGTATGCGGCTGAGATTGAAGATCTGGAATCCTTGTGCAGAGACGAACAGATCCCACTTTGTTTCGTGGATTTTTCGGAGGACCGTGGCGCCGGGCGCCATCGTCCTGACAACTTTTACTCAAATTTGTAGGACAGCGCCGTATCGACATTTTACTACTAATTCCAGGTCCGCAGCTTCATCCTATAACCCGAACTCAATCTATAAGCGAATCTTTATGACTTTCTATGCATTGCTAGCTTAATTTCCTTAACAACATTCTTTACAAAAGAGGGTAGCCTTGCTTTCCTAACCCTTGAAATTCATTTAGCATCCAATCTTACATTGTGTGGGATTGGATCTTATGAGTTTCAACCCCTCTTTTGAATGTAAAGTCTCTCCCCTAAGTGAAAAACCCATCGAATCCTAGCGAACCTCCCTTCTCTCTCCTCGGAGTTGGAAGAGGGGAGACCAACTAGGGTTCGATCGCGATTTTTCTGCTTTACATTTTGGTGAACCTGACGTGAACATCCTTTCTGATTTTTCATGCTTAGATCTGAAAATTGATTCCTTGATTACATTTCCATGTTTGATCTCTTGCAAAATTTTAGAGGTGATTGCATAAAAACCCTAAATTTTCTTTTTGAATATTGAACTTGCGAAATGTTTAATTGTTAATGTTTGTTTCAGATCTGCTTTTCTATTATAAATTATCAATTCATATCTGTGCTTTAATTTTGAAAATTAAGTGGTTAAATGTCAAAACCCTAATTTTTGAAACCCTCTTAATTCAACCTTTGTCTGACAATTTGACCGATCAAAACATCTCCAAATCAGCTGTAACTTTGGATTCTGTAATAAAATCACAATATCTTTCATCCCTGAAAATTTGGAAAAAATTTGCGAGGACCGTGTTGCACTCCGAGCGCCATCGTCCCCTACATTTTTTCTGAAATTTCGGGAGCAAGATCTTGCTATATTTTCCTGCTAAAATCCAGAATTTTGGCTGATTTTATCAATTATACCACCTTCAAAATTACAGTCAAAGTTGGTCTTGCGATTGCTTGGTCTAAGGCTTCTAATCATTCAAAAATTGTTGAAATTGAAATTTTGTGTCAAAATTGTGTTCTTACTATCCTAAATCTGAAAATTGTGTTTGCATTCATTCAAAATTTCAGTGCTTTATTCAAATCCTTGCAATTTGTGACTTTTGAAATTAAGTGCTTAATTACAACAACTTTGATTTCCGCTTTCAAAATTGAATTTTGCGTGAAATTGAGTCAATTTTTAAATTTCAAAACTTGCACTGCTTTTGACATTCCCTCTAAAATCATAAAATTCAAAATTTCAGTTTCCCTCTCTTTTTCAAAATTCAAAATTTTGCATTTTTCGACAATCTTGATAGGGTTCAATTTTGAGATTGCAACTTTAATTTGGCCTATCTACAGATCGTAAAATCCCTCAATTTTTTCAGATTAGCTCTAAAATCATCATACCTTTCATCCCTGCAAATTTCGAAAAAAGTTGCAAGGACCGTGTTGCACTCCGAGCGCCACGGTCCCGAACATTTTTTCTAAAATTTCGGGAGACTGTTGTGATTGCATTTAACAGCTTAAATCTGGAAGATTGGCTGTTTTTACTAAAAATTGCTACCTCTAAATCCAAAATTTTCTCTTTCTCTCTAGTGCATGAGTTTTACAACAATAAGCCCTACTTACACTATTCCCATTAGACGAAGCCGTAGAATTAAGTCTTTCCGAGGTTTAACTACCGAGGAGATGGAACCTAATTTGAGTAGCCTTTTTAACGAGGACGTGGGTAATTCCTCTAATCCTCCTAATGATGAAGAAGCTCTCCATGAGGTTTCTGTTGAACAACTTTCGAAATTGGATAACCAATTTGACGATCTTCACCAATGGATGTCTCATGAGTATCCCGATAGTCAAGCTCTTCCTTTAATTGAGGGTCTAAAACGCATGCTTCAAAGTGATAAGAATGGAATTGATGTTTTGCGTGGTATTTCACATATTGTGAATTCGAATGTGATGCCTATGAAGAGTTGTGCTGAATCTTTAGGTTATACACAACCTCCTACACAAGTCAATCATTCTATTCCTTTGACCACTCCTATTGCTAGTATACCTACCTTTACATCAAACATCATGACTACTTCTATACAAGACATTCCTCCTATGATTACCAGTCATGGGGGCAATCCTCCTTCTTCAATTAATCCTCTTCCTTCATTCAATCCAACTTCTTCGTACATTCCTTCAATAAGTGTTCCTATTACATCTTCACAAATGAACATGACGCAAGGGGGCAATTCATTTAACCATTCCATCCCTCCTTGTAGTGTTCCTCTTGTCCAATCATCCCCTATGATTGATTATCATAGAGTCCCACCACCTTATTCTCTACCTTCTTTCAATAACATAACACCTCCTTCTCAATCTAACACACCTAATATGAACTCTTCGATTGAAGCGACCATTAACAATCTTGCACAAGTTGTCTCTTCTTTACAGCAACAAATTGCCTCTATGAATCAATCTAAGTTTAGTGTGCCTACATTTGATGTTGCGATCCCACTTTGTCTTGATATTGTTCGAGCTATTCCTCCTAAACATGTTGAAATCCCGCATTTGGAGCTCTATAATGGTAAAGGAGATCCTCTAACACATGTTAAGACTTTTCAAACAATATGTACTGATTTTGCTTATGACCAAAGGTTGCTTGCGAAACTATTCACTAGAACATTAAGAGACAAAGCCCTACAATGGTATTGCTCGTTGCCTTCTTATTCTATTACTTCTTTCGAACAACTTGCAAATGCTTTCATTCAACAATTTCAAAATAATATAAGTCCTAAAGTTACTTTGATTGATTTAATGCATTGTAAACAAGGTGTTAAAGAAAAAGTGACTGATTTCATTGGTAGATATAAGCATTTGTATGCTCAAATTTCTTTTCCAGTGCCTGATAATGATATTCAAAGAATCTTTATTTCTAATTTGCAAAAAGATATTCGAGACAAACTTCTGTTTTCTGAGTTTACTTCTTTCCAACAGTTGTGTGCCACTCTTCACAATTATCAACTGACTGTGAGTCAAATGGAACAATCACATCCTATGGCTCCGAGTGATAAGGGTGATAGCAGTCAACAACCATTTGGAAAGTTTAAACCGAACAGAGATTCCATCAAATTCAATGAAAACATCATCAACAACAATGTGAATGCAGCATCAGGTGTGCCTCCTATTTCTAAATTTTTCAAGAAAGAAAGAAAGTATACTCCTTTGAATGAATCATTGCATGATATTATGAATAAGTTATTGGAACAAAATGTGCTTACTCTTCCTCCTGTAAGACAAATTGATCCTGCAAAGATTACTTCACCTTATTTTGATCACAAAGCTTTTTGTCATTTTCATCGTCAGCCTGGTCATGATACTGAAAAATGTTTTTCTTTAAAGGGTAAAATTCAGGATTTGATTGATAATAATACTATCTCTGTTTCTGGAGTGAATGATAAAGGCAACACATCTGTAGCTCCTCCTAACCAAAATCTTCAAATTTTCACTGATCCATTACCGTCTCATACTTCTCATACCTCTAATGCGATTGAGGCTAATGATTCCTCTCTCTCATCTGATGGTCTTGTGTCTATGACTCCGAATGTGATTAACTTTGTAGAGCAGCAAGAAATCCCTAAAGAACCTTCCATCACATTTGATTCTAGTGAAACCATTAGGGCACCTGATGGTCCTTTATACATAGTTGCAAAAGTCAAGAATACACCTTGCTGTGGAGTGCTTATTGATCCTTCGTGCATGGTTAATGTTATTACTGAAGAATTTCTTTTTACTTTGCAATTGAATCAAGTAATCTATGACAAAATAGATGTGGTTGTGAAATTATTTGATGCATTTTCTTCTCCTGCAATTGGTTCTATTACATTACCTATTGAGGTCCATAACAAATCCCTTGATGTGAACTTTGCTATTATTCCATCTTCCGAACAATTTCGTGTGAAGCTTGGCTATCCTTGGCTATCTTCCATGAAAGCTATTGCTTCTCCTATTCACAAGTGTTTGAAATTTCCCCATAATGGTGAAGTTGTTACTGTCAATCATAGTCTCTTTAAACCAGCTGAAAGAACCTCTAGTGTTCCTATTGATTACTTTTGGCCTAAACAATTCCAATCTCTTCCTCCACGAAGTGATCATCTTTTCAAATCTTATCAAAAGTGGAAAACAGATATGATCCTATCTTTAAGTGAACCTAGAACACCTAAACTTGATACTCCTATCATTCTTGAGAAGGAAGTTCTTCCTTTGAAAGATAAAACTAATGTCTTTCCTCAAGAAGATTCCCAACCCGTCCCCATGGATGTGACTATGTCTATGCCTGATAAACCTTCTAAAAATAGACCTATACCTCCTCATCATGATGGACTTGGTCTTCTTCCTAAACCAAAAATTCCTCCTTTATATGGAACAGTTCCTCCTCCTGCCTTTTATAGAGAGAAGAGACCTTCTTCTTCTCCTATTATCCAGCCTAAGAGACCACAACCTAAACACCCAAGTGATAAGGATGAGAACATTCCTCCTCCTCTATCTTCTACACTTCCTCCTAAGACTAGACGTAATCGTTCTGCACGCGAACGCCGATGAAAACGTTGTCTTAGGGCTCAAGTAGCCGCTTCTCAAAATTTACAATCTCCAAAAACACCTTCAACAAGCATTATTCCATTTTCTCCTCAGCCGGATATTGAGCCTAAATCTACTAAACATAAGATGCATGATGGTCTTGATGCTGTGCGAGTTAAAGATCCTATTTTTATAAATCTTGATGATGATATAGATGAAAATGTTATTCATGATGAAAATGCTACTCCTCTCGCTTCTGACAGTGAATATGAACTTGTTGATGTTGATAACCATTTATCTAATGAATTTTCTAAAGCACTCATCCTAGCTCCTAGACAAGAACAATGTGGCTCGGAACATGAACATAGCCCTTGTTTGGATCTTGTGATAGCTCCATCTGCTATGTTGGATGTTCCTCCTCTAGCATGTTCCCTGCCTTCCCGAAACATTGATCAGCAAGATTGGGGGGTAGATGATGTGCTAGACTAGTTACATTAGCATAGCAGCTTCTCTCCCCCTCTCTTTTCTTACTTCTTCTATATGTTATTCTCATCCTTCTATTTGTCGTCCTTAGTGTTGTCTACTTGAGGATGATGCAAAGCATTGAAATCTCTTTGGTCTCTCTCATGTTGACTCAAAAGACACATGTGTTCCCTTCTTCTAGGTGACCTTCCTTGATTGGGGAATGAAGAACAATTATGCATACATACATATGATATATATACATGAATTATCATACAGCATACTGACCCCGAGGAAAGCGAAGTCACCTCGTGCTTTGTGTTTTGTGTCTATTATCCTTGGGTTTATCTCACACTTGGGGGCTAAATCTTTGCAATAACGTGCTCCTTTCCTTTCTCATTTCTTATGTGTATCACTACGTTAAAACAATCACCCCCGTTGAGGCATGTGCGATCGCTTTAACGTAGGGGGGCATACACCCTGTCTATCCCTTCACGATACTTGAAAATTTCTTGGCGAACTTAGCTTTGTCTTGAAAATTTTTGGTATTTCTTTTGCATGACTCATAGTGAGGGAACCTTACTACTGATAGTCATGGTTCTTCCTCGTGATCTTCCCTTTTACTTTGTCAATCGAAGTCGTAAGATCCTTAGTCCACTGGGGGCTTGGTGTGTCTTGCCTCCTTGACGTGGTGAAAGTCTTTCAATGTTGTTTCCTTGTACTTTACCAGAAGTATGCGCATACATACTCCCGCTAAAGTGGGGGCTAAATGTAGCGTCCTAAAATTGCGACACTTGCAATTTCGACTGCATTTCGGTCTTCACGATGGCGACGCAACACGCAACCTGAATGGAGACCCCAAAACTTGCTCACGACACCAAAAACTGCATTTTTCATGCACCCTGGCCTGAACCTCCTTGCACCTCGCTGTCTCGGAGGTGGGACCAGAGCGCCCAGCGCCCTGGTCCTTCAAGACCAGGGCACCCAGTGCCCTGGTTCTCCAGGACCATGGCGCCCAGCGCCCTGGTCCCTGGGTCCTATTTTGGGCCCGGTCTCCTAAGTGGTATCGGGTCTTTTTGATTGCAAATTGGAAATAAACTTCCCTGGTCGGCCTAAGGTCGGGAAAATCAGTCTATCAGCCCTAAATGACAAGTATATAAACTACATTTTCCTCTTTCATTCGATATGATGGAAAAGGCGTGGAGACTATACTCAAGCATTCAAGCATTCAAGCATTCCTTCAAGCAATTGATCATTTCAAGTCTCCATTCAAGGCTAAGTGTTGCATTCAAGTCAAGGATTCAACCATTGAAGAGGAGATCACTTACTACATGCTACATACAACAACATAGAACATCTAAACCTTCGCACATAAGGATACAAACATCCTTAGAACAAGGTATTAGTACTTGTTTTACATTATAGTCATTTACATTTATAGCACTTGCTCATTTCTTGGTTAATTCCAAAACTGGGGTTTGACCTAAAGGCAAACCCCTAATCCCTAACCCCCCAATCATCTTCACTTTTCTGTGTGTAGGTTGCAGGTACGCGGCTGAGATTGAAGATCTGGAATCCTTGTGCAGAGACGAACAGATCCCACTTCGTTTCGCGGATTTTTCGGAGGACCGTGGCGCCGGGCGCCATCGTCCCGACAACTTTTGCTCAAATTTGCAGGACAGCGTCGTATCAACATTTTACTACTAATTCTAGGTCCACAGCTTCATCCTATAACCCGAACTTAGTCTATAAGCGAATCTTTATGACTTTCTATGCATTCCTAGCTTAATTTCCTTAACAACATTCTTTACAAAAGAGGGTAGCCTTGCTTTCCTAACCCTTGAAATTCATTTAGCATCCAATCTTACATTGTGTGGGATTGGATCTTATGAGTTTCAACCCCTCTTTTGAATGTAAAGTCTCTCCCCTAAGTGAAAAACCCATCGAATCCTAGCGAACCTCCCTTCTCTCTCCTCGGAGTTGGAAGAGGGGAGACCAACTAGGGTTCGATCGCGATTTTTCCGCTTTACACATACATTAGGGTGAAATGGAAATGAAGTGTTAGACTATATGAGAAGATAAGTGTCAACCAGTTTATGGTTGTCTCAATCTTTTGGGGTTTTGCCGGTTGTACTCTGTGTTAAGGACCGGTGTTACTGTTTGTCTGTCAATGCACAGTGTCTGTTGACAAACCAATTTAGGAAAAGTATTTTTGTCTATACTGATTCACCCCCCCCCCTCTCAGTACCGATTTGGTACTAACCTTCCATCATTGAGTTATCAATTGGTATCAGAGCAAACTTCTAGGTCCTCTATGTTATAAGCTTAACAGCTTGAGGAAAAGATCCTATTGAAATGATGAAGAGGGAAGGTCCAAAGTTCAACAAAGATAATTTTAGTATATGGAAAGACAGAATGAAGATATACATCAAAAGCATGGGTGCTCAACATTGGAGCTATGTTGAGAATGCTTATGTAGCCCCTACCGCTACTCTTACCGATGACCAAAAGAGAGAAATGCAGGAGAATGGGCAAGTCATGGAAGCCCTAATTAGTAGTTTATCTGACATTGAGTTTATTGATGTCCAAGGTAAAGTAAATCCCAAAGAAGTATGGGATTCTCTTGAAAATATCTATGGCGGTGATGAGCATGTAAAACAAGCTAAGGAAGAAAGCCTTAGAGGGAAGTTTGAAGACATGTGGATGGTTGAAGTTGAGACCATTCAATAGTATGGAATAAGAATCAAAATTGTTGTCAGAGATATCAAGAGTGCAGGTGGTACCATGGAAGATTCCACTGTGGTAAGAAAAGTTATGAGATCCTTATTACCAGTCTATGCAATAAGGGTTGTAGCTATTCAGGAGTTGAGGTCAATAGACAAGACTAAGGTATCCCTAGACTCCATCATTGCAAAATTGACTACTTATGAGTTAAATAGTTTTGATGGTAGTGTGCAGAAGATTGAATCAGCTTTTAGAGCATCAATAGCACCAGCGGTGAACTAAGACAGAGCGGAGAAATGGATGATGAGGAGATTCTAATGGAGTTTGAAGCTATTCTTGCCAGGAAACTTCCTAAAGGAACCGGTAAATATAGAGGTAAGCTCCCTTTGAAATGCTTTTCTTGTAACCAGATAGGACACATTGCTGTAAACTATCCTAATGGTGACAACAAGGACAAACCGAAAAGGTTCAAGAAATTCAAAGGAGGAAACCGAAGAAACTATTTTGTGGCAGTTGATGAAGGTGTCACTAATGAGGAATCAAAAGATGAAGGAAATGAAGATATTGGGTTTATCGTTGTCAAGGAAGATGTGTCAGACAAGAAGGCTCTTGTCTCCCACTTTGACAATTCCAATGAATGGATTATTGATAGTGGTTGTTCTCACCATATGACTGGTGACCAGAGCAAGTTTCTATCTTTGGAAGAGTATGATGGTGGTGTGGTTCGCTTTGGTAATGATGCACCATGTATGGTCAAGGGTAGAGGGTCCATCTCTCTGAATGGAAAGAGTAGTGCTGACAATGTGTATTGGGTTGATGGTCTTAGACACAACCTTTTGAGTGTTGCCCAGCTGAATGATAGTGGACTCACTCTGGAATTTAAGAATGGAGTGTGCAAAATCAAAGGAAAGAATGGTGAAATTGTGGCCATCGGTATGTAGACCAAAGGAAACCTATTTCAACTGAATGCAAATATCAGTACCTGTCTTATGGCTAGGTTTGATGATAGCTGGATATGGCATAGGAGACTCTACCATGTAAACTTTGATAACATTGTGAAGGCCAGTAAGATCAAGGGAGTTGGAAGATTGTCAATGCTGAGAAAACCAGAAAATCCTTTGTGTAGAGAATGTCAACTAGGGAAAATGTCTTCCTCAACCTTTAAAGGTAAACCTTTCACTGCTGAAAATTTACTTGATCTTGTGCATACTAATTTGTGTGGTCCTATGAAAATGAGGAGTGTGCAGGGTGATAGGTACTTCATGATTCTCATTGATGACTGCTCAAGAATGATGTGGGTCACATTCTTGAAAGATAAGTCTAAAGGTTTTGGAAAGTTCAAAGCTTTCAGAGCATTAGTGGAGAAGGAAAGCGGTAAAAAGATCAAGTGCCTTAGAACTGATCAAGGAGGAGAATTCACTTCCGGTGAATTTAACAAATACTATGAAGAACATGGTATCAAGAGGCAACTATCTGCCCCCTGAGCTCCATAGCAGTATGGCCTAGCAGAAAGGAATAACCGGACTGTGGTTGAAGCAGCAAGAACAATGTTGATTCAAGGAAAGGTTGTTCATACCTTTTGGAGAGAAGCAGTGAGCACTGCAGTCTACACAATGAACCGAGTACTCATCAAGAAAGGAAAGGATAAGACTCCTTATGAGTACTAGACCAGTAAGACACCTGTGGTAAGCTACTTTAAAGTATTTGGTAGCAAATGCTATATCAAGAGGAGTGAAAATCAGAGCAAGTTCGATGCAAATGTGATGAAGGAATATTTATAGGATATTCCACCAAAAGTAAAGCTCTCAAATGCTTCAATAATAGGACTCAGAGATTCATTGAAAGCATCAATGTTAGGGTTGATGAAAACTCTTAGAAACCGGAGGAAACCGATAGTGAGCAAGTGATAAATGAACTGGTAGTAACCTTCTGGGAATCGGTTGCAAATTATTCTAGCACCAATGACAATGCTCCTAGACTGGCAGATGCTGATACTGATGAAAAAGAGGATGAAGAAGAAAAGAAAGAGGAATCTGTTAAGACCATTCCTCGGTATGTCAAGCTGAATCATGATCCTAAGCAGATCATAGGGGATAAGGATGCAAGAATCCTTACAAGAAGAAAGGTCAGAGAAAACTCATGTATGATCTCTAAATTTGAGCCTAAATCATTCAAAGAGGCACATAAAGATGAAGACTGGATCAAGGCAATGGAGGAGGAACTTGATCAAATAGAGAATAATGGTACATGGTCCTTGGTACCCAGACTAGAACATAAAAATGTCATTGGAACCAAATGGGTTTTCATAAATAAGCTAAATGAGGATGGCACAGTGATAAGGAACAAAGCCAGATTGGTGTGTAAGGGGTATGCTCAAGAAGAAGGAGAAGATTATGGAGAAACCTTTGCTCCAGTAGTAAGATTGGAAGGAGTTTGTATGCTTCTTGCATATGCATCTTTTAAAGGATTCAAAGTATACCAAATGGATGTAAAATCTACATTCCTAAATGGAGTACTTGAAGAGGAGGTATACATAGAGCAACTAGATGGGTTTTCCCTATCCGAAGATAGTGACATGGTATGTAGGCTACATAAAGCCTTGTATGGTCTAAAGCAAGCACCTAGAGCATGGTATGAATGCCTACACTCCCATCTTGTAAAGATTTGATTTGAGAGAACAAGTGAAGATAGCAATATCTACTTGAAATCTTAAGAAGATCAGATTTTGATCTGTGAGGTATTTGTTGATGATATAATCTTTGGTGGAGATGACAAGATGAGTCATGACTTTGCAGATGAGATGAAGAAAGAATTTGAAATGTCACTCATAGGGGAGATTAAGTTCTTCATTGGGCTATAGATTCAAAAGATGAAGGATGGAATCTTCATCACTCAGTCCAAGTATGTCAAAGAGGTGTTGAAGACCTTTGGCATGGAAGATAGTAAACCGGTTGGTACACCAATGGTAACCAGTTGTAAACTATCCAAAGAGGATGACTCAACCTTGGTTGATGAGAAAGAATACCGATCAATGATTGGTAAGTTGCATTATGTAGTGCACAACAAACCAGATATTGCACATGTAGTTAGCATTACTGCAAGGTTCCAGAAAAGCCCAAGAGAATCCAACTTGGTTGCAGTCAAGCAGATTCTTAGATATCTAAAGGGAACTGTTGACTATGAGTTGTGGTATCCTTATAGCAATGACTTCAGCTTGAAAGTATTCACAGATGCTGATTGGGCTGGTAATGTGGATGATTGGAAGAGCACAACCGGTGGTGCATTCTTTCTTGGTGGTAGACTAGTCTCATGGATGAGTAAGAAGCTGAGTTGTATCTCTCAGTCTACAGCAGAAGCAGAGTATGTTGCAGCTTTCATGAACTGCACTCAAACAATATGGATGAAGCATGTACTAAATGGCTTCAAAGTTCCTATCTCTGGACCGGTAAGCATATTTTGTGATAACACAAGTGCTATCAATATTTCCAAGAATTTGGTTTTGCATTCTAGAACCAAGCACTTTGAGCTTAAGTATCATTTCTTGAGGGAAAAGGTTTAGAACAAATAGATTGCACTGGAACATGTTTCCAGCAAGGAATAGTTAGTAGACATATTCACCAAGCCTCTCCCAAAGGCCACATTTACCCACTTAAGAGGTGAATTAGGGGTGTTGCCCCTTCAGGAGGTGAACTAAAGGTATGTATTCCACATTAGTGAGGTATTGCATGGTCAAATATTTTTAGGATTGATGTGTTGAAGGATGCTACTCCTCAGGGGGAGCAACATAATGGATCAGGGAAGCTTGTGCCTCCACTTTGGCATTGTTGTCAAAGGGGGAGAAGATGTGAAGCAGAGAAGATATCTGCAAAAATTTAGGGAGAAGATGTGAAGCGGAGATATATTTGTATATTGCCATCAATGCCAAAGGGGGAGATTGTTGGCATTATGTGAACCGATATGAACTGGTATGAGGACATTATGACACTGTATGTCGTCATTGATGTCAATATGCTGAAGAAGAGAGAATTGGCATGTGAGCAAGAACTGGTATATGTGAGAACTAGTGTGTGCCAAAGTGAAGTGGTATGTTCAATCAAGGTGAACCAGCATGTTGGTATGGGAACCGACATACGAAAGCTTTGTATGACTACCAGTTGGTAGTCTCAACTTCAGGGTTTCCGGTTGAAGTGCTTCAAGATTGTGTTGCTCAACTGGTGACTTTGTGTGATGAGTTAGCATGGTAACAAAGAATAGATCATGTTTCCATGTAAGCCTTGTGTGCATGAAGGATCTTGCATGAAGGAGATTGTTCCTATCTACCTCGGGAATGTGCGAAGTCCGTAAACGGTGATAACGTGTGACGGGTTATCAGCCGCCAAGTAATCAGTGGAAAATGAACGATGGAGAATGTCTTGAGATTGAATCAAGACTATTGCATTTAATGCAATGTACTCAACGGTCAGGATTGAACCATTTGAATTCCTTAACCTGACAGGTTTAGGGTTTAGGGTTTATGCTACCGACCTATCTATTTTCCTATAAGGTCGATGTTATGTTTCTTTATAAGGTTGTTGGCAAAAGTTGTGTGTGTGTATCCAAGAGAAGTGATATGTGATTCTTGCTAGACCAGAGGAGAGAAGTGATACCTGCAGAGTGTAAGTGTAGAAGGTGAAGAGGAGCTTAAGAGGATCTGTATTGGCATTGAGTGCTATTACCAGATCATTGTAATAGCTATTGATCTCTAACCACCTCAATAGTTGAGAAATCCCTTAACAGGGTAGCTTTAACCGGCTTGCTATAAATCTTTTAATAGGGTGACTCAAAACCATCGAGTTCTTGAAATCCTCTAACAAGGTAACCCCTAACAGGGTTTAGTTGTTAACTGGGTATTATAACCATCCGTTAACCAGGTGATCACTAACAGGATCGGTTCCTTACAAAACCTATTGTATTAGTCTTTAACCAAACAAGGCTCCTAATAGAGTGGACTTCTAAAGAGTTCAAAAACAAGCTTGTGGGTATTCATCCCCACCGTGGTTTTTCCCAGTTGGGTTTCTACATGAAAAATATGTGTGTCATTTGTGATGTCTTCTTCATGTGATGCTATGATGTTTTCTGTCAAGTGGTGAATCATGTTGATCTAGTTGCTTACATGCATATCTTTGATGGTGGTTTACTTGTTCATACATTAGGGTGAAATGGAAATGAAGTGTTAGACTCTATGAGAAGATAAGTGTCAACCGGTTTATGCTTGTCTCAGTCATTCTGGGTTTGCCGATTGTACTTTGTTTGAGGACTGGTGTTATTGTTTGTCTATGAATGCACAATGTCTGCTGACAAATCGGTTTAAGAAAAGTTTTTTTGTTTGTATTGATTCACCCCCCCTCTCAGTACCAATTTGGTACTAACCTTCCATCATTGAGTTATCAGCAATGAGTAAGCTAAATTTTCCAAGAATACCACATAGTGATCCCTATAGAGTTACATGGCTCAACAAGGGGTAGCATGTTCTTGTGAATGAATAAACTTGGGTGGAGTTCACTATAGGAGGCTACAAGGACAAAATCTTGTGTGACATCTTGCCCATGGATACTTGCCACCTACTCCTAGGTAGGCCTTGACAGTTTGACAGAAAAACAATACATCATGGAGAGAAGAACTCTTATACCTTTCAAAAGGATGGAACCACCTACAAAATTTAGTCCATAGGAGACCAATTAGAGGGCATATCAAAAAGTTCTAATGTGCTACTAGTTGGTGAGAAAGAGTTCATCAACACACTTAAGGAAGGAGGAGTGGGGTATGCCATTGTTGTAAAGCCAAAAGAAGACATCAAAGAGAAGAAGGTGTGCATTCCTAAAGAAGTGCAGCAGGTCCTAAATTAGTTTAAGGACATCATTAGTGATGGAACACCAGCTACATTGCCTCCTCAACGTGCCATAAGTCACCAAATTGATTTCATACCTGGAGCTTTATTTCCCAATAAGGCAGCTTGCAAAATGACACCGGATCAGAACAAGGAGACAACCAAGAAAATAAAAGAACTCCTAGACAATGGACTAACCAAAAAGAGCATCAGCCCATGTGAAGTACCCACTATTTTAGCTGCAAAGAAGGGAGGTACTTGGATACTTTGCACTGATTATAAAGCCATAAACCGGATTACTATCAGGTATAGATTTCCCATTCCAAGAATTGAAGACTTGATGGATTATTTGGAAGGTGTTGAATACTTCACCAAGATAGATCTCAAGAGTGGTTACCACCAAATCAGAATAAAGGAGGGTGATGAATGGAAGAGAGCCTTCAAGACCACATAAGGACTCTATGAATGGCTTGTTATGGCATTTGGACTCACAAATGCTCCTAGCACATTCATGAGACTCATTAATGAAGTACTCAAGGATTACATTGGTAAATTTGTTGTGTTTACTTAGATGACATCTTAATTTTTAGCAAGTTTAAAGATGAACATCTTAAGCATATAGAAATTGTGTTGAGAAAACTATGTGATGAGAAACTAACCATCAATTTGGAGAAATGTGAGTTTATGAAACAAGAGTTGGTGTATCTTAGGTTTGTAGTTTCAAGAGGTGATTTGAAGATGGATACCTCTAAGGTGGAAGCTATAATTAGTTGGCCTAAACCTAAGACAAGAAGTGAAGTCAGAAGTTTTCATGGCTTGGCTCAATTTAATAGAAAGTTCATCAAAGGGTTTAGTGAAATATGTGCACCCATGCTTGAGACAATCGATGGAGGTATGAGAACCAAGTTTCAATGGACAAAAGAATCACAAAGAGGATTTAATCTCTTGAAGAAAAAGGTGGCTACTCAACTGGTACTCATTCTTCCAAGATTTGACAAGCTCTTCACCATTGAATGTGATGCAAGCAACATAGCGGTTGGAGCAGTTTTAAGCCAAGACAATAGACCGGTTGCCTTTTTCCATGAGAAGCTTGTTGGAATTGCATTGTCATTGATGTCAACCGGTATGGGATGACCACTGGTAGAAGAGATGTATGTGCAACACTTCTATGGAGGAGTATAGGATGTGATATCTTGGATATCACCTTGTGTTGCAGAACACCGCTAATGGTAAGGAACATGACCTCAAGTGTCACCTATGCAACAAGTTAGTACCTAACTTGTGTGATGAGATAGAAAGATGTTTGAGCGGTTGTTTGTGATGAAGAGGCAGAATGTTATCTAAAACACATGAACACTAGATGAGAAGAATGGATAGGTAATTGGTATGATGTGAGGTTTAAGAACAATAGGACTCCCACCAGATGAAGATGCAATCATCATGAGAAGAAATGACTGACAGTGAATGTGCTCACATCCTTTTATGCATTGAGTGCATTATAGTTTGCTGAGATAAGAGTGAAGAGGTAAAGGCAAGTACTAGAAACCAATGAAAGAAAAGGAATTCCTCAAGTGAATGAAGTCAAAGCTATGCACTGGACCAAGTGAGAAGGCATGTTGAGATGCCAGTACAGAGTAAGTGTGAAATGTTTGTCATCTTGACAAAGCGGTTGTGATATGGTCAAAGATAATCAAGGAGAAGGCAAGCCTGACTAGATGCAAACATAGGGATCTGACCTAAATAAAAGAAGATGGAGTCATGTGAAGGTTGATGACATGGTGTCATCAAGAGTGGTAACTGGTATGTAAGTCGACCGGTTATATAAGCAAGGTGCAGATGCATAAGACTTCCCACTTGTGGAAGTGAGCATACATTGGATTCACCTATCTGGAGACCGGTTTGAGAGTTCCATCGACAGTTCAAGATAAGGGCATATGTGATGAGGTAACTAGTATAGTGAGTGAGACCGGTTGGGTTAGAAAATTGGAAGAGAAGAGGAACCGATAGAGTGGTTGATCAGTGATCCTATCTGGACTGACTGAAAAAGTCAAGTTAATAGATGGCTGATGTGGATGCCACATGGGATCAAGGTGGCAAGATCATAGAGGTTGGTGAAGTACCATGTGGGGTTAGGTATCTCGATAGGTGTGCACTAAAAGTGGATCTCATGATTTGTGGATCGAGTTAGAAGTGTGTGGCTCGAGGAAGGAGTTTTTGGCACCTGAATAAAAGCAAGAAGATCAGGGTGATAGAAGAGCTTGGGAAGGAAACATTAGAGACATTAATGGTGATTGACTGAGATGTATGCCAACAGATTGTTTGCAGGCTATTGAAGATGGAAGGCCTGTTCTGGAAAGCATGTTAATGGCGGAATTATGTAGCTGAATGTCAGGAAGATTATATTGAGCAAGATTTGATTGGATTTGATCGACCTTGAGGATTGTGAAGAAACCCTAACCACCTAGATTTTGAATTGGGTTTTGGTGGGAAGTCTGGGCTATAAGTATTTAGGCCAAAGAGATTGTTTGTTGCTACTTGAGTGAAGATCATTGTGCTAATGCAAAGTGGGATACTTCTACAAGAAAGAGAAAATCAGCCTAGTGCTCAATGAGCATCTGAGAGAAGTGAGTGAGAGAAAGGAAGAACCTAGTTGAAGAAATCAACCAGTTGGAGAGAAGAACTGATAGTGTTCACACTGGTCGAGCAAAAGTGAAGGAGGCTACAAAGAAGGTAGATAGAGAAGCAACAGGTGAAGAATAGCGAGAGAAGTGAGTCGGTGTAAAAGAAAAAGTATCTCACCGATAGAGTAAGAAATATGACAAGGTTGCAAGATTCACTTGTATCAAGACAAATACTTTTGTAATTGAAGTTATCTTAGTGTTCATTGAGTTGAAGCTTGGTGCAGGGGTTGTATCTCCTTTGGGTTGTAGCCCATAAAGTCAGGGGTTGGTGCTCTTTGGGTTGGTGCCCTAAATTTAGGGGTTGGTGCTCCTTGAGTTGGTGCCTTAAACTTTGTAATAGTGTTTTTCATTGTGAGGCTAGATTGGAGCAGTTGACTCTAGCAAAATTACTCATTGATTTTTTTCCCATCTTGGGTTTTTCCTCGTATCTGATAGTGTTATGAGATGTCCCTTGTATGATTGCATTCGTTTTAGTCTCCCAACTAACCGGTAAGTCTCCATTGAGTTAGATTTATCAACCGGTATGCTCTCGTAGGATTGCTAAAGGGAAAGAAGAAGAGAACCACTGATTCACCCCTTCCCCCTCTCAGTGGTGCATTATGTCTAACAATTGGTATCAGAGCCTAGGTTCTCAGCTAGATGAGCTTTCTCCAGCTTGGGTTTATTCTAGCCTAAGGACACAATGGTTTTTTTAGTGTGATTCCCTTCTCCTATGTTTGATGGTGTAAACTATTCTATTTGGAGTTGTAGAATGGAAGTCTTCCTATCCTCTCTAGGGTTTGATGTATGGATGTTGGTTGTAAATGGTCTCCCTAGAAATGTCTGTCCTTCCACAAGACTTAAGGAAGAAAGATGTTGCTTTTGCAATAAAGAAGCCATGAAGGCCATATTCAGTGGGCTCATCGGTGATGTTTCCTCGCAGGTGCATAAGTGTAAATAGGCAAAAAGTCTATGGGATAGACTAAGGAAGCTATTTGGAAATGAACCCTTCACCACTAGATTAGTATGTGGTAGTGAGAAGAACTATGCAACAGATACATGTGTAGATGATGAAGGCGGATCCACTGGAAGCTGCAGTAATGATGATGAAGGAACCCACCTCTTCATGGCCCAAGAATCTAAAGATGAGGAGCGCACATCTGAAAGTGATAGGGAAAATAGATTCCATCAGCTAGATGTGTTTGGGAGTGATAGTGAAGGTGAATATGAAGAAGAAGCAGAAGTTGACCTTGAAGGTGAGCTTGTAAATGCCCTCGAAGAACTCAATAGAGTAAGAAGTGAATATAAGCTATTCAAGAATGCTGCCATAGTTGAGAAGAACTGGCTAACAAAAAGACTTGAAGATTCTGAGGAATGTATCTCACAATTGAAGTCTTAGGTAGAGAACACCAAGGAGTCTCAGTGTGAAGATCTAGCATCTAGGCTAGAAGTTAAAAATGGAGAATATCAATAGTTGCTTGGAGAAATGGAGATTCTTTGAAATGACCTTGAGAAGTGTCAAGAGGAGCTAAAGTTAAGAGTCTAGTTTGATGGCAGCAGTAATGCCTTGGACAAGATGTTGAAGAATCAAAAGCATGCCAAGGATACTAAAGGTTTAAGAAATGGTGTCAGTGAATGCTCCACCAGCAAGAATGTCCCTCACAATGACATTTTGTTTGTCTCCTTCAATGGAGAAAACAAAGGCCAAACCTTCTTAGTGAGAAATGCTCCCCAAAAGAAGGTTGATCTAGATACAACTGGTGAGGACTTACAGACAATAAAGAAGATCGATGCTACAAGAAGAAGGAATACTAAAGATCCCAAAGGAAAGGGGAAGATGGGAGAATAAAGCTTCACTGGAAGCAAGAAGATGAGGAAGCAGCAAAGAAGATCTCCTACAGGCAAAGGACAAAGAAATGCTACCACCCATAGGGCAAAGCAGGTGTGGGAGAAGAAGAGACCAGATGGAAGAGATGGACATAATGGACAACCAAGAATCCATTCCCGAAGAAGCAGAAATAGAGATGTTAAACCAGTAAGATCTCCCCATGCATGGTAAAATGAATTTGCAAGTCTTACACCATCCTTTACTGGTTACTGCTTTGCATGTAGTTCTTATGGCCATAGGGAAGAGGCATGTAGAAAGAGATATAGAAAGGTTAATGTAGGATCTCATGGACATCATGCATATGAGAAAAATGTATCCAGGAGTAGATACATGAATGTTCCCTCTCCCGGTTATGCAAAGATCATTTGTCATAATTGCAATGGTTCTATCCATAGAGAGTTTGAGTGCAGGAAGAGGAACTTGCAAGCATATGGAGGCTGGTAAAATGGCTATGCTCTGCAGAAAGGTGTATACAAAGCATATGGAAATCAGAGACTTGCATGGAACCAAAGAAGAAATGTCCCTATAGGAGCAAGAGGTCCAATGGTTCTGGTTGCCAGTGACAACAACATGACCAGAAGGAGATTGTCAAACTGGTATGTAAAGAGATTCCCCAAACATGAAGTTGGGATGGATGTTGTGTTCTACTATAGCACTACTTATGGCTATGATGTAGAATCAAGAAATGGAAGGACTCATCAACAGAAGAAGGAGAGACTACTCCCAATCCTAAAAATGGGAAGAAGAATGAGACCAAGTAAACATGGAGAAAGAAGTAGGTGAATAGGATCATGGACCGACATTGTGCATTTAATGCATAGGTGATATCTCCTAAGGCCTAAAGGAGATGTAGGATCTTAGGGGGAGTAGCACATTGTAATTATCATTCACCCCCTCAATGAAGAAGGCAACATGGAAGAACATATTCTTTCAGTTATGAAGGATGGAAATGAAAAGATGAGTGTGTGTAGAGGCTGCCTTGACTACACACCTACAGATCAGTGATGGATCACTACTGCATGTGTCAAGAAGTGGAGGTTAACAATTGGCATCAGATGTTAATCGGTATGTGCAGGATGTTACCGACATGAATACAAAATAGGTTATGTAAGACAATGAAGCTGGAAATCATTGCAATAACCTTGGTAGCATGGAATGTGGAGTTCATGTCACAAGTGGTATTGGAAAAGACCTGAAGACATATGTTGGCCCCATGTTTGTTCTTGAAGGCTTGCATGCTTTTGGGCTAACCGATTTGATTTGTGGCATGATGATAACATTGTTTGGCATTGTGTAAATCTAGGATCATGTCATAGGCTATGGTGGATACAATGGAGTTGAAGGATCATCTGATGATCACATATGCATAGCTAAACTAGTATATGGAGAAGATTGGAGTCCTAGTACTATACCTAACCAAAGATAAGAACCTGAGATGTATGACTTAGGGGGAGTTCAAGTGCTCATCATGAAGAGTCTCATAATGAAGATTCAACTTGCTTGAACTTGCAAGGATACTGACTTCAAAAACTAAAGGAGATGGAAATTGCAGAGGTGTTGCAGGTTGACCGGTAGGTGAGTAATATTCACTGACACATCAACAATTGGTATCAGTCATTCTACAAAATGATTTCAAATGGTTTTGGACCTGCATACTCAATTGGTGTCAGTTGATGATTAAGTTCCCCATCTCAAGTACTGTGACTTGAGAAGATATAACAACTGGTGACAAGATAACAAATGGTATCAAAGGAAGTATTACATCTAATAAAGACAAAGGGGGAGAAAGTATTATGTTAGTGATCGATACATACAAAGAGAAATAATATACTGACACTGCCCTTTGCCATTGTTGTCAAAGGGGGAGAAGGATTTTGTAGTATGCCAGATATGCCAGATACTACATGTGTTGACATCAATACCAAAGGGGGAGATTGTTGGCATTGCGTTGTCATTGACGTCAACCAGTATGGGATGACCACCAATAGATGAGATGTATGTGAAAAACTTCTATGAAGGAGTACATGATGTGATATCTTGGATATCACCTTGTGTTGTAGAACACCGCTAATGGTAAGGAACATGACCTCAAGTGTCACCTATGCAACAAGTTAGTACCTAACTTGTATGATGAGATAGAAAGATGTTTGAGTGGTTGTTTGTGATGAAGAGGTAGAATGTTATCTGAAACACATCAACACTGGAGGAGAAGAATGGATAGGTAACCGGTATGATGTGAGGTTGCAGAATAGCAGGACTCCCAGTGGATGAAGATGTAGTCACCATGAGAAGAAATGATAGGAAGTGAATGTGCTCACATCCTATTATGCATTGATTGCATTATAGTTTGGTGAGATAAGAGTGAAGAGGTAAAGACAAGTACTAGAAATCAGTGAAACAAAAGGAATGCCTCAAGTGAATGGAGTTAGAGCTATGTATTGGACCAAATGAGATGGCATGTTGAGATACCAATACAAAGGAAGTGTGAAGTGTTTGTCATCTTGACAAACCGGTTGTGATATGCTCAAAGATAATTAAGGAGAAGGTAAGGCTGAATAGATGCAAACATAGGAATCTAACTTGACTAAAAGAAGATGGAGTCTTGTGAAGGTTGATGACATGGTGTCATCGAGAGTGGTAACCGGTATGTAATTCCACTGGTTATAAGCAAGGTGCAGATGCAGAAGACTTCCAACTTGTGGAAATGAGCATACATTGGATTCACCTATCTGGAGCCTGGTTTGAGAGTTCCATCAATAGTTTAAGACAAGGGTAGATATGATGAGCTAACTGGTACAGTGAGTGAGATTGGTTGGGTTAGAAAACCAGAAGAGAAGAGGAATCAATAGAGTGGTTGATCGGTGATCCTATCTAGGCTGACTAAAAAAGTCAAGTTAATAGATGGCTGATGTGCATGCCACATGGGATCAAGGTGGCAAGCTCACAGAGTTTGGTGAAGTGTCATGTGGGGTTAGGTATCTCGATAGGTGTGCACTAAAAGTGGATCCCATGATTTGTGGATCGGATCAGAAGCATGTGGTTCGAGCAAGAATGAACAAACAAAGAAGAATCAGGGAGTTGTTGGCACCTAAATGAAAGAAAGAAGATCAAGTTGATAGAAGAGCTCGAGAAGGAAACAATAGAGGCATTAATGCTAATTGACCAAGATGTATGCCGACAGATTGTTTGCAGGTTGCTAAAGATGGAAGGCATGTTTTGGAACATGTGTTGATGGAAGACTTGTGCATCTAGACATCAAGAAGATCAGATCGAGCAAGATTTGATTGGATTTGATCGGCCTTGAGGATTGTGAAGAAACCCTAACTGCCTAGATTTTGAATTGGTTTTTGGTAGGAAGTCTAGGCTATAAGTGTGTAGGCCAAAGAGATTGTTTGTTGTTGCTTGAGTGAAGATCATTGTGCTAATGTAAAGTGGGATACTTCTGCAAGAAAGAGCAAATCAGCCTAGTGCTCAACAAGAATCTAAGAGAAGTGAGTTAGAGAGAGGAAGAACCTGGTTGAAGCAATCAACTGGTTGGAGAGAAAAACCTATGTGTTCACATCGGTTGAGCAGAAGTGAAGGAGGCTGCAAAAAAGGTAGACAAAGAAGCAACAGGTGAAGAGTAGCAAGAGAAGTGAGTCAATGTAAAAGAGAAAGTATCTCACCAACAAAGTAATAAATATGACAAGGTTGGAAGATTCACTTGTAACAAGACAAATACTTTTGTAATTGAAGTTATCTTAGTGCTCACTAAGTTGTAGCTTGGTGCAAGGGTTGTAGCTCCTTTGGGTTGTAGCCCATAAAGTTAGGGGTTGGTGCTCCTTGGGTTGGTGCCCTAAAGTCAAGGGTTGGTGCTCCTTGGGTTGGTGCCCTAAACTTTGTAACAATTTTTTTCATTGTGAGGCTAGATTGGAGCTGTAGACTTCAACAGCATTGCTCACTGAGATTTTTCCCATCTTGGGTTTTTCCTTGTCTATGCTAGTATTATGAGATGTCCCTTGTATGATTGCATTTGTGTTAGTCTCCCAACTAACCGGTAAGTTTGCATTGAGTTAGATCTATCAACCGGTATGCTCTCATAGGATTGCTAAAGGGAAAGAAGAAGAGAACCACTGATTAACCCCCTCCCCCTCTCAGTGGTGCATTGTGTCTAACAAAGCTTAATGATGCAAAGAAAAGGTATTCCTCTTATGATTTGGAGTTGTATTCACTTGTCCAATCCCTTAGGAAATGGAGGCATTATTTGTTGTCTAAGGAAATTGTGGTCTATACTGATAATCAAGCTCTTAGCTTTCTTAATTCTCAAGAAAATTTAAACCATTGGCATATTAAATGAGTAGAGTATTTGTAGTCATATACCTTTACCATTAAACACAAGAAAGGACAATGTAATAAGGTAGTTGATGCATTTAGTAGAAGCCTACTAATAGTGCAAGAAGTGCAACTCAAAAGCATTGGAGTAGATAGTTTCAAAGATTTGTATGAAGAAGATGAAGACTTTGTTGCTACCTACAAGGTTTGCCAAGAGTTTGGAAACCATTTTCATAGTGAATATGTATATTACACCTTGCAAGATAGCCTTTTGTTCATAGGAGGACAACTATGTGTGCCTAAAGGGTCTATGAGAGAAAACTTGATACAAGAGAAGCACAAGGGATGCTTAAGTGGACATTTTGGTTTGAACAAGACTTTGGAACTTGTCCAAAGATTCTACTATTGGCTTAAGATGCAAAGAGAGACCAGGAGATATATGGAGCAATGTGTGGTTTTCAAAAGAGCTAAGGGTACATCTTCCAGTGCTGGTCATTATAAGCCTTTACCTATCCCCAACCGACCATGAGAGTGTGTAAGTATGGATTTTGTTGTTGGTTTGCCTAAAACCAAATTAGGTTTTGATAGCATCTATGTTGTGGTAGATAGGTTTAGTAAGATGGATCATTTTATTTCATGTAAGGTCACTCATGATGCTAGTCACATTTCTCACTTGGTTTTCAAGGAGATTGTTAGAATACATGGTTTACCTATCAACATTGTTTCAGAAAGAGATGCAAAGTTTCTTGGTAATTTTTGGAGGACTCTGTGGCAAAGATTAGGTACTAACTTGTCTTTCAGTTTATCCTATCATCCCCAAATGGATGGCCAAACTAAGGTGGTCAATATAACACCTGGAAATCTTCTTAGATGCCTGAAAAAGGACTATGGGCAAGCTTGGGATCAGATCATCTATCAAGATGAGTTTTCATACAATGACATTATGAATAGGTCCACTAGTAAAAGCCCTTTTGAGATTGTGTATGGCCTTCATCCTAGAGGTATTTTGGAGCCCAAAGATGTGGGAAAGATGGGATAGTAGAGTGGACATTCCTTAGACATGGCACAATCAATGCAAGAGGTTCATGAGCAGGTTAGGACAACCCTATTAAACACTACTCAAAGAATCAAGGAAAGAGTAGATGGGAAAAGAAAGGATATCCAATTTTCTATTGGTGACATGGTCATGGTTCATTTGAACAAGGAAAGACTTTATAAAGGTGTTCCTAGTAAGCTTCAGATGAGGAGGATAGGTCCATGCAAGGTTTTGGCCAAGTATGGCAATAATGCATACAATTTAGATCTACCCGGTGATATGACTTTATCTCCCATATTCAATGTTGAAGATTTAGTGTAGTATAAGGGCACACCATGAAGAAGATAGTAGAGTCTTAGAGGTATCTCAAGCACTTTCACACCTTCCCCTATCACCTACACCCATTCCTCAAGCCGAGAAGCTGTTAGACTCTAGAGTTTTGAAGAAAACAAGCCATACCACCTATATGGAGCACTTGATCAAATGGCAGAACCTTCCAGCATCTGAAGCTACATGGGTACCTAAGGTAGACTTTTATAGGTATGGAGTTCCCCTTTCTTTTCTACCTCAAGGAGTCGCTTGACTTCTTTCTCATTGGGGGAGTATGGTGCAGGAGCACCTAGTTTTGAGTACAATTTCTTCATGTTGATGTGTTAGTCCATAGGTTGGTTTTGGTTTGTGAATAAGGGGCTTCTGATAGGTCCTCATATGTTTGTGATATGCTTTGGTTGGCTGGATTTCCATAGGATCATGCATTTTCTCAATTTTGGCTTGTAAGCCCTTGTAAGCCTAAAATGGCATAATCATCCATTTTGATGTAAAATGGATTGAAAGCCTTTTTTAGAATAGAGACATGTTATGCTAGTATTTTTTATTCATCCTAGATGGTTTAGGAAAGGAAACAAATCATGTAATACAAAAATGCACTTTTTGACAAAAGTTGTGAAAGTTGCTTGATAACATTTTGCAACGTTGAGCAACTTTTTGCAACTTTGAGAAAAGGGTTGGTTAGGAAACTGATGGAGAGTTAGTTAGGCCAATAATGGCATATAAATTATATGAGAATTAATTTAATGAGGTTGGTGAACACCTAAAGGAGATCTTAATACAATTTGAAGACCATTTTCAAGTTGTTACCTTGTGTTTTCTAAGAATTAGAGTAGCGTTCCGTACTTCATGAATTGATTGTATTTTTGTTATTTGATCATTGTTTTATAAAAAAAAATTTAGTTCTTAGGAAGCATTTTGGTTAGTTTTGTTGCCGGTTTGAATTGAGTTGTTGAATTTGGTAAGCTCTCGGCCTGAGCAAGGGTTTGAGAGGCCCAAATATGGTTCTAGCTTCAAGTCCTTTGAGTTCTTCTCATTAAACCTTGGGACTTGAGCCATGGAACCTTTGTATAGTGTAAATAGTCTTTGTTTTCATTTGGAGGTCATTGAAAGGCCATTGAGCATCATTTCCTAAGCGAGCTCAGTCATAGCTGAGTTAGGAAATGAATGAAATTATGCAAGTGCTTGCAGGGATGAGAAGGGTTGGAGTTTCCAAGTGTTTGGAATGAGAAAGTGGGTGTGGAAGAGCATATGTGATAGTTTTGAGGTGTGGCAGATTAGGGAAGACACCAAACCCTTGAAAGAAGACCAAAAAGAGCGTAAAACCCCTTAAAACAAGCTATTCTTGGGTTCCATACTTGTACAGTCAGATTGAGTTTTCTCACTTCATGAGTCTTGAAGTACTTCCAAAAGGGTACTCAGATCACAAATTATTTTATTTTTGGCATTTTGGAAAATTGTGAACAAATTCACAAAAACCGGTTAGGTAGGGCTAATTGGGGCTCTAGGGCTACTAGGCCTACAAAATAGGGAAAGGAAAGCAATGGAGAAATGGATCAAACACAAAATAAAAACTAGTTGATTGGCCTTGGAAAACCTTATAGACACATACTACAACCCCTACAAACATTTGTTAGGAGTTTGATGGTGTAAGGCTCGATTTAGCCTTGTGAATCTCAACCAAGCCTGAGCAACCAGTGAGCACATATTGATTGGGAGCACTCCTAGAGAGTTTGGATATATAGACTAATTGTTAAAATAGAGAATAAATAAGTGAGCCCACTAAGACAACACTTGAATAGCTTATGATAAAGGATTGACTCTCTTTGAGTACCCCTCCCCATCAAAATGCTTGGTTCGTGCATGCAAAAAAGGGTTCTTTGAAATATTTATGGCACTGGTGTTGTCATATAATATATTTAATAGTTCTATAAAATTCATCTTAAAACCTTCAAGAATGTGTTTCATCTAGATAGCTTGGGTGCAATTCATATAAGCTGCAACATACTCAGCTTCAGTAGTAGACTGTGATATATAGCTCTGCTTCTCACTACTCCATGAAACAAGTCTTCTACCTAGGAAGAATGCTCCACCGGTTGTGCTCTTCCTATCATCAACATTAGCTACCTAGTTTGCATCTGTATACACCTTCAAATCAAAGTTACTTGCATATGGATACCATAATCCATATTCAATAGTACCTTTCAAATATCTGACTTGGTTGCTATCAAATGTGTTTCCTTTGGATTCTTCTAGAACCTGATAACTAAACCAACTGCATGAGCTATATTCGGCCTACTATGAACAACATATCCCAATCATTGACCTATACTCCTTTTCTATGGCTTCATCTTCTTTAGACAACTTACAACCTGTAACCATTGGTGTCCCAACTGGTTTAGAGTCACTCATTCCAAATGTCTTCAATACCTCTTTCACATACTTAGACTGTGTGATAAAAGTACCACTCTTCATCTGCTGAATTTGCAAACCTATGAAGAATTTAATCTCTCCCACTAGAGACATTTCAAACTCACTTTTAATTTCATTTGCAAAGTCATCCCTCATGTTGTTATTGCCTCCAAGTATGATATCATCTACAAACACTTCACTAACCAGTATCTTCTCTCCTTTAGATTTGAGATATATATTGTTGTCTTCACCAGTTCTTTGAAAACCTATCTTCATCAGGTGTGAATGTAGCCTCTCATACCATTCTCTCAGTACTTGCTTCAAACCATATAGTGCCTTGTGCAATTTGCATATCACATCTTTTCATTAGTCAAAGCATAAGCATCTGGCTAGTCAATATATACTTCTTCTTCTAGTATCCCATTCAAAAATGTTGATTTCACATCCATCTGATATACTTTGAATTCCTTATATGCTGGAAATGCAAGTAAAGTCCTAACACCTTCTAGTCTACCAACTGGTGCAAAAGTCTCACCCTAGTCTTCTCCTTCTTCTTGTGCATAACCATTGCAAACTAATCTAGCTTTGTTTCAGAATACTACTCCATCTTCATTCAGTTTATTCCTGAATACCCACTTAGTACCTATCACATTTTTATTCGTCGGTCTAGGTACTAGGGTCCATGTGTTGTTCTTCTCAATTTTATCAAGCTCCTCCTCCATATCTTTAATCCAATGATCATCTCCAAATTCTTCCTTAGCAGTTCTAGGATCAATGGTTGAGATCATGCAAGAATTTTCTCTAATTCTTCATCTGCTTAACACTCCAACATCTTTATCTCCAATAATATGGTCAGGATTGTGATTGAGTCTCACATACCTCAAAATGATATGATCATTATCTTTAGATTCTTCTTCTTCATTATCATCATCTTCGTCTGAATCTACATGTTCCGGTTGAACTGGTACAACAACATTCTCTTTACTAGTTTTAGGTTTCACTAGTTGTGGTTCCAAAATCAGAATGCAAGGATCTTCATCATTTTTCTCCACACTGGTTTCCCCTGAGACTTCAGGATACTCATCCACTCAAACATCAACACTCAATAATTCTTTGTGTCTAGTTATTGTATCATTTCTAGGCCTTACTCATGGTGGAGTAACCAAGAAATATGCCTTCATCACTGTTAGCCTCAAACTTGGTGACATAGTCACCTCTCTTAATAAAACATTTACTACCAAATATCTTAAAATAGCTGACATTAGGTGATCTACCATACCAGTATTCATAAGGAGTTTTATCCTTACCTCTCTTTACCAATATCTAGTTCATAGTGTAGACAGTTGTGTTGATAGCTTCTCTCTAAAAATATTTTACAACACCTCCTTGTATCAACATCATTCTAGTAACTTCAACAACTGACCGGTTGTTGCTCTCTGCAATACCATTCTGTTGTGGTGTTATCGGTGTAGAAATCTATGTTTTGATACCATTTTCTTCACAATATCTAGTGAATTCCACTAAAGTAAATTCACCACCTTGATTAGTCCCCAAACACACCTTGATTAGTTCCCAAACACTTTATCTTCTTGCCACTTTCCTTTTCAGCTTAGCCCTAAATTCCTTGAACTTACTAAATGCTTATGTTTTTTCCTTCAATAATATGACTCACATCATTCTTGAGAAATAATCAATGAAGATCATAAAATATCTATCACCTTGAATACTTTTGGTCCTTATTGGTCCACAGAGGTCTATATGAACCAAATCTGACAAATGTTCTGCTGAAAAAGATTTGTTCCTAAACATTGAGGATTTCATCTTTCCCAACTGACATTCCTTACATAGAGCATTAACTGGTTTGTCCAACTGAGGAAAACCTCTCACTATCTTGGACATACTCACTTTAATAATGTTATCAAATTTAAATGGAAAAATATCCTATGCCAAAGCCAACTATCATTTACTTTAGCAATTAAATAGTTGTTGACTTTAGGATTGAGGTGAAACAGGTTACCTTTAGCCTACTTGTCAGTTGCAATCAGTTCACCTTTTCTCCCATAGATTTTGCACATTCCATTCTTAAATTCCAATGGATAACCTCTATCATTGAGTTGAGAAAAACTCATAATATTGTGCTTTAATCCTTCAACCTAGTAGACATCATTTGCACTTCTCTTTCCATTAAGAGAAATAGATCCCTTACCTTTTACCATGCAGGGTAAGTCAATACCAAATCTCACAACTCCTCCATCAAATTCCTTCAATGTAATAAATTTTCTCTGATCACCAGTCATGTGGTATGAACAACCACTTTCAATGATCCAATCATCAGAATTATTCATGCAAGAAACTAATACTTTCTTATTAGATGTCTCCTCTTTGATGGCTACAAAAACAATGTCTTCATTAGCATCTCCCTCAGATTCCTCATCAGTGATACCATCATCAACTGCAATGAGACAATCTCTTTTTCCTTTTCCCTTGTATTTCTTGAACTTCTCATGCTTGTGTTCATTATCACCATTAGGATAGTTAGCTCCAATGTGTCCAATCTTGTTGCATGCAAAACATTTCAAAGGTAATTTACCTATGTACTTATTGGTTCCTCTAGGAAACCTCTTGGCCAACAATGCTTCAAGCTCAACTAGACTGTCTTCGTCATCAACTTCTCTGCTAGATCTAGATTCATAGATGTGACTAACATCTCTATTGGCAATTGACACTCATTGGATTCATTTTTTTGTCATTAGTGGCAACAAGATATGATGGAAGTCATAAATTGGCACTAGGAGGCATATACCAATAGATATCAGCTTTGGAGCATTCAGGGCTACACTGGCACCGACACCGACATCAACACTTCTTTGGAAGCCGACATCAAGGAGGATTTACTTAAATAATTTTTTAATTATTATTGTCAAGGCCGAAATTTTTATAAATGTATTGTAAGCCGACATAAGGCATATCATTTGTAATAAGTATATAGGTTAGGCTGCTAAGTTATTTTTACGTAGTAGAGAGACATATGAAATGTATGGATAGAGTAGAATATAGCAGAACTGTGTGATGTGAAATATATGTATGGAGATATTTTTGTATGTGAATATTATATCATGCAATGATCTATAGATAGCTTGGAGAGCATTCTTGGAGGAGAAGAGATACTGGTAGCAGTTCAGATTTTATGAACCGGTACAAAGAAGAAGCAAAACTAGAACTCTATTTGGCATAGCAAATGTATTCTTGAGTTCATTTTTCAGTAATTTACTTTGGCAGAAAGCTTGTAGTCAGTGAGGATCTTTAGTGATGAGTAGTATTCTCTAGGAAGTGTGCCTTCCTGCAAGTGCAAGCCCTTATTATATGTAATATCTTTTCATATGGCTAGTGAGTTAATATTGTGGGTCACAAATCCCATCGTGGTTTTTCCTCATTAAGGTTTTCCACTTATAAACTGTGTGTTATGGTGTTCATTTATGTGGATGTTTTATTTGCTTCTTGTTATATGGTTATTTGTTTACTAGTATATATATGCATGGTCTAGAAAGTTAAAAATTATTCATTCTAGTAGAACATTGATTCACCCCCCCTCTTAGTATTCTTCGATCCCAACAATTGGTATCAAAGCCTGGTACCTTGGAATAAGTTTAATAGATTGAGGAAGATCTTGAAATTGAAATGTTTGAACATGATTATGGAGAAGCAAATTGAGATGGCTCTTGAGGATTATGATGCTGAAAGGATGAAGAACTTGAAATTACAAGAAGAATTGAATTCTGCAAATGAATTCATTCTTATCCTACAAGAAAGGTTATCTTCTACTCAAGCCAAGAGAAAAGAACTTTTGCAACAATCGGATGATGAGGAGAAAATTGCTCTTAAGGAACAATGTTAGAAAGTAAGTCAAGCTAACATGCTCATGAAGAATGAAATGCAAGATCTGACTATGAGGTTATCAAAAGATATTAAGGATAGAAAGAAGAAGGAAGATAATCTGGTTATATCTTTGAAGAACAAATTTGATGAATGTGGCAAATTGACTCATGAGAATAATCTGTTGAGAACTAATTTGGCACACTCCTGGAAGAATGAATAAGAACTTGAAAGACAAGTAACCACTCTGAGAGATGATCTGACTACTGCAAGTGAGTATAAAGAGAAGTTTAGGATCAGTGCTACATAGTTGGATGACTTATTGAAAAGACAAAGACAGATTGATGATTCTAGAGGACCTGGATTTGTACAAGGTGAAAGCTCTGGTACTCCGAATGAAGATCAGACAACCGGTATGCAAAACTCATTGGAATAGAGGCAATCGGTAAGGCAATCTAATGCTTATAAATTCAATGGTGGATGTTTTGTTTACAATAAATTTGGGCATATCGCTAAACAATGTAGAAATAAGGTAAATCAAAACTACAATTCTGTTCATGGTGAATGCATAAACTACAAGAAATATGGTCATAGATCAGAAGATTGTACAATGAATATTAAATTTCATGCATGTGGAAAGGTTGGACATTTTTCTAATCATTGTAGGTCAAGAAATGATACCGTATATGTCAAAGCAATTCAAAAGAACAATGTTATATGTTATGCATGCAACAAAATAGGTCGTATTGCTAGGTATTGCAGAAGTAAGACTCAACCAGTTAATAATGATAAAGATAATGAGAAAGGAAAGAAGAAGGTAGATGAAATACAACAAGATCACACCAAGAGATGGGTTAGAAAATCTGAAGAACCAAGTGGAGATGGATCTATACCAGTAACTCCATTGGTAGAACAAAGTATTCCTCCACTGATAGGAAATCCACTAGTAACTGAGGCATAAGCCTTAGGGGTTGGCAAAGTTATTGCGAAATTTTGCATATTACCTTAGAAAAGATCTAAGGAGATTTGGAAAGAGATCTAGAGAATTATGTTCATCAACGATGAAGGTTCATCCAGCACATAACTGTGAAATTGGCATCTATAGGATTGTTGGTGAAGCATTTATTACAAAAAATTAGGGTTTTATTCACTGCTAAAAGAGGGTAAGTGAATTCATTTTCACTCACCGACCATTCAAGCATTCAGAGAAAAGTAAAGGTGAGTCAAGAGTGAGTAGAAGCATTGTGAAAAGCTTTCAAGCAATTATCAATCTTCCACTGGCATTCGCTTTCAGGCATTTCTCTACATGGCATCTGGATCTTCAACACCTACTTTTATTGCAGATCCCACCATTGTCGAAGTCAAGGATAGGTTGAGACCAATATTTAAGGAGGTTCCCAAAATTTCTAAAAAGGAAGACTCTGCGGGAGAATTTTCTAGGGTTCTTGATGGCGTAATGTATGTTGAAGATGTGAGGGCATACATTCACTTCAAACTGGAGGATTTGGGCACTGAAGACATCAAAAGAATATATCAATCCATGATACCTGGAGACTCTGAAACCATCAAACCAGAATTCAAAGCAATTGAGGATCTAGGGTTAATCGGTATTCTATACATACTGGAATTTAAGGATGAGGTTATCAGATACATTTTGAATAGGGTTCACAATGAATTTATTTGGCTAGATAGGCCTTACATCATCACGAAGAAGGCAATTCAAGCTATCATTGGCTTACCTAGGGTCAGACAAGAACCCGACAAGAAAATTTCCAACACAGAGGTCAAAAAACTCACTAGTGCTACACCTAATAGTAGATCAATAAGGATAAACACAATCACTGACACGGATATAAAGTTTGCAAGCATGATCATAGGTTACAAGGTAACTCAATCCAACCAATTGAATTATGTTTCTAGTTCATGCATTCATGCTGCTTCTTAGATATTGAGGAATAATGTGAAGTATGATTTATGTGAGTGGATGAGAAGTGAGTTGATGTTAAACCTTGGAAAGATCAAAAAAATCAAGAAAGACACTTTGAGATATGGAAACTTGATTGTTTTTTTAATGCTTTACTTCCTAAAAGATCTACTAGGTATAGGGAAGAAGCATTGGGCTCATGACATACTGGTAGGTATATAGATCAAGGAAGCTATCATCAGTCTAGGTACTGGAAAAGATGAGAAACTTTGGGGGTATTTTAAGAATTTTCAAGAAAACATGAGGAAAAGGGAGATAATTTCAAAGAACATTGTGGAGAAGTATTCCACTAATATCTGTTTCATATTAAAAAATAATGAAACTCTTATGGAAGTAGTTGAACCAAGGCAAATCTGAATTACTGAGCTTGGATATGAGGTGGATGATAGCATTTTTGAACTCTATGCAAAGATGTTGTTACATGCCCCATTAAATGATAAGACAAAACATTTTGGTATAGCAGGAGAGAAGGCTCTTGAAGCAAAAACCAGTTTTAATAGGAAGAGAAGAGAAAAGAAAATATAAAAGATGTATGCATATGTACAAGATGTGCTTTATAAGATAGACACTCAGTTGGGTTCCAAATCTAAACAAGCAGCTAAACTGACATAGGTTGGCACTACAGAAGTGAAGAAGCCACAAGTTCACATTTCCCCTATCACTTTTGACTCCGACTTTGAGGATAATGAACCTCTGGTTTTCAGAAGGGTACAAATGAAGAATGTGGTAAAACCACCGGTAGAGCAGAAGAAGGTAGAGCCTAGGAGGAGACTTGTCAGAAAGGCAACTAAGCCTAGTGCACCTCCACCACCGGCAAGGAACCCTATGCAAAAGAAGAAACTAGTCACACCGGCAACCACAAGCAAAAAGAAGAAGGGTGATGATACTGGAACCAGTAAGACCACAATCACCTATGTTGAACTTATTGATGAAATTACAAAAGATGGAATGTTGAAAAATATATCAAAGTATTATGAAGATTTAGAAGAGAATGAGAAAAGTGAATTAGAAGAGGCTATATTGTTATATATGGACATCTATAAGAAAGACTTAATTGATATTTTGAAGGAAATACCTTCATCTTTGTATAATAAACTTGAGGCTAGGAGACTTGACACTGTCAAGAGAGATAGGGAAATCAAAGAAGTTGCACTTCTGGAATTATGTGGTACTGTAAATAATGAGGAAATGAAAAGATGTATAGACACTGCAAATAGAAGAATCTTCAGTAGTAAATCCTGACAAATAAGCCTTATGATGGGGAGAGTAAATGAGGTGGTAAATGAGACAAGTAAGGGATAGACCAAATGCTTTCAGAAAAACCCAGACTTTCTCACATCTCAAGAAGAATTTGCAAGGGCAACATCTTCCACAATTCCTGACAAATCAAAAGGGAAAGGTATTTTGGGCAGTTCAACTCTAGTTTTGACACAACCGATAGTAACTATAGATACTCAAACACAACCGACAGTTAAGGAAAGTGTACAGTTTGTACCACCACATACCATTTTTTAGCAAGGGAATGTACATGACACTATAAATTCTATGGATAATACTCTACCGGCAGTAACCAACACTACACCAAGTGGTGAAGCCATTGATGCAATAGAGGTTGATATGGACAAGGTAAAAGCCACTGAGTCCATACCAACAGGTAAAACTGATTCCCCGACAAAGGTTTTGGCAATTGACACTTCTCAGGTTGAGAAGAAATCAGTCTCTGAGTTGAGTCCAACTGAATTAATGATTATGGCTACTCAAAAATTACTGAAGGAAGGTACTGTAGATAAAGGATTAATTGATCAATCAGTCTCTGTATTGAATAGATTATTACCTAACTATCAGATTAAGTATGGAGCAACCCCTTTCGGTAAGCTCAAGACTCTAACTGAGCACATATCCAACAATTTTCAATCTCTAAGGTAGACCGATAGGCTTTGGACAATTTCACAATAGAAAAAAGAACAAATTTTGATTAGCTTATAGAGACAGGGAAGAAGAAAATTGAGGACAAACTTATCTCTATTGAGGTTTGTTTAAAACAATGTACAAATATCTACAAAGTATGTTGAAACATAGAAAGTCTTACAACTAATGTAGATAGCAGATTGAAGGAGTTATATGATAAGATGGCTAAAATTTCTAACTCTTTTGATGGATTGACTACACTAACCACATCTGTTGATGGACAAATTTTTCTTGGGAGAACCAAAATTTTTCTTTTGAGAAGGAGATAGATGAAATCATGAGAAGAGAAAGAAATCTAAGAGGATTGGTAAGTGCTAGACTAGATTCTTTGGGTGTTCACAAGAAAGAGTGAATGGACATGATAGAAAAACCCACATCGACAGATATCCAAGAGAAGGAAACACTTGCCCACTTACTAAGTGGACTTGCATCTATTTATGATACTTTCAAATCTAGCTAGGATACATATCTTCAGTTATTATAGAAGGCACACCTGAAAATCCTAAAGATGACAAAGCTCTAGTGAAACTAACAGTATTATTTTATTCTTTCAATTCTTTCACAGGTCTTTGGCATTAATGTCAAAGGGGGAGTATGTTCATATGTGAAAAATGTCCGAGAAATAGATGGAGTGTATTGCTCAGGGGGAGCATATCGACATGGAATCCATTTTTCATGAGTGTTGCCATCAATGCCAAAGGGGGAGATTGATGGAAATTGACACTCATTGGACTCATTTTGTTGGTATTAATGGCAACAACATATGATGGAAGTCATAAACTAGCACTAGGAGGCATATACTAGCAAATATCAGCTTTGGAGCATTCAGGGCTACACCGGCACCGACACCAACATCAACACTTCTTTGGAAGTCGACATCAAGGAGGATTTACTTAAATCAATTTGTAATTATTATTGCCAAGGCTGAATTTTTTTTAAATGTATTGTAAGATGACATAAGGCATATCATTTGTAATAGGTATATAGGTCAGGCTGCTAAGTTATTTTTATGTAGTAGAGAGACATATGAAATGTATGGATATAGGATAATATAGCAGAACTGTGTGATGTGAAATATATGTATGGATATATTTTTGTATGCGAATATTATATCATGCAATGATATATAGATACTTGGAAAGAATTCTTGGAGGAGAAGAGATATCGGTAGCAGTTAAGAGTTTATGAACCGGTACAAAGCAGAACCAGAATTGGAACTCTATTTGGCATAGTAGATGAATTCTTGAGTTCATTTTCAATAATTTACTTTGGCAAAAAGATTGTAGTTAGTGACGCTCTTTAGTGATGAGCAGTATTCTCTAGACAGTGTGCCTTCCTGCAAGTGCAGGCTCCTATTATATGTAATATCTTTTTATATGGCCAGTGAACTGATATTGTGGGTCACAAATCCCACCAAGGTTTTTCCTCATTGAGGTATTCCACATATAAATTTGTGTGTTATGGTCTTCATTTCTATGGATAGTTTATTTTCTTCTTTTTATATGCTTATTTGTTTACTGGTATATATATGCATGGTCTAGAAAGTTAAAAATTGTTCATTCCAGTAGAACATTGATTCACCCCCCCTCTCAGTGTTCTTGGATCCCAACAATCTCTACTTTTCCTCGTAGATGGGTTAGAAATTGAAGCTCTAATTGTAGATTCAAATTTCTGAACACTACCATCATAACCATTTAATTCAAAACTAGTAATCTTACCAATGATGGAGTCAAGGTTACCTTAGTTTTGTCAATTGACTCTTGCTCCTGAATGGCTGCAACTCAAATAGCATAGACCGGTAGAAGGGTTCTCAACACCTTACTAATCACTATGGCATCTTCCACTTTACCACCAACACTCTTGATCTCACAAACTATATCTTTGATCCTCTGACCATACTATTGTATATTCTCACCTTCAGCCATCTGCATGTCATCAAATTTTCCTCTTAGACTCTCTTCTTTGGCAATCTTGACATGCTCATCACTGCTATAGATCTAGTCAAGTTTATTCCATATCTCATAGGGAGTCTCCAGACCATGGACATCTACATACTCTACATCAGACAAAAAAGTGGGAATGGCCTACAATGTTTGAATGTTTTCTTGTTTCTCTTTCTTCTGATCATCAGTCATAATCCCACTAGGTGAAACATATTGAGTACCAACATGTTCCCAGTATTGACTTCCTACACTCTTGGTATAAATTTTCATTCTATCACTCCATATCCTCTATTTCTCTCTATTAAACTTCATACCTTCTTTCTTCACCATGCTCTACAAGATCCTTATCTCAAGCTCTTAGGCATAGACCTTAGAGGACCTGAATTTCTATGATACCAATTGATGGTATGATGAAATAACAAGGATCTGGTCAACTACTAAGATGGGGGGGTGAATCAATAGATAGAAAACTGTATAAGCTTTCACCAATCTCAAAAACAACCTCTCAAAGAAAACTCTAAACTGACTGGTTTAAACACTAAACTTCAAATGTAATAATACTGACAAGTTGAACAGGTTGACTATTATAATAGACTAATAGTAAAACATCTCTAAAAATCACAAACCATTTAACTGAATCATTCAAATACTTTACTGGTAGTAGTTAAAACATATTTCAAATTATTGTCAGTTAAGATAACATATCAAAGTGGATTTAGTAGTTAAGAAATTCAATCATAATGAACATAACCACAAAAAATTTCACCACTTGAAACAATATTTTTGACATGGAAACCCAAATGGGAAAAACCACGGTGGGGATGAATACCCATAAGTATCCTGAATTCTTATGAAGTTCACCCTATTAGGAGCCAAGCATATTAAAGCTTTACAATAAGTCATGTTAAGAACAAATCCTGTTAGGGACCACCTAGTTAAGGGATGGAATATAATGCCCTATTAGAAGCAATACCCTATCAGTAGTAACCTTGGTAGAGGATTTGAAATCCAAGCTAATAGACCACCTAGTTAGAGGATTTGAATAACACTAAGCTTGTTAGAGCTTACCCGGTTAGGGGATTTGACTGTTGCAATTGTTAGAAAACAATAGGTGTTTGCTGATCTGTTTTAATAGAACTACACTTGCTTGTTCAAATCCTTTTCACGCTCCTATCTTCCTTTACACAAATTGCAAATACATCATCTGGTTTGGCAACCACACTCTCTTACTCTCAACTACAAATTGATAACACTTCAACAAAAAAACTCATCAACCTTATAAACAAATCAATAGGTCGGTAGCACATCACAAACCTAATTATCTCATAGAGATTACAAACAAAGTGGTTCAAGTATGACCATTGGATTACATAACAATCATTGCACAACATTCAAGATATCCTTGACCGCTCCTTGATCATTGTTTCATCGAACTCTGTAACTCATCGCATGGTTTCCATTGCATGCAATGAACTTTCTCATTCCCAAGATAAAAACCATTATCTCTATGTGCCAAAAACCATTTGAAACTCTTCTCATACAACATGCATATGTGGCATAATCATTACCGCTCATCATTTGATCATAAACCAATACAACCGATAATTCACCAAACTTCATCAGTTAGGGTTTAGCATATCAATAGGTAGGGTTTACCGGTTCATCTCTCCATTTCATAGCAATACCGGTTCCCTCCATAAATTCACCGACTGATTGCAGTTCCCTTCACTAGCTCTTCCTACCGGTTCGTTGACATCAATGACAACATAACATTTCTTGCAAATGCCAACATATATATAAGGACATTTAATCAATTCAATTGAAACTTGATTCTCTATATTCATTCAAGATATCAATCAGGTGTTCATGCATTCATCATTCAAAATTTTTAGAGATCTTCAAGGCTGCATATTCCTCATTCAACCATTGTGGAGAAAAATTACATCATTCATATGCAAGCATGTGTGTGTGATTAGGGTTTTGTCACATGTTCCTACCATTTCATACAACATATGTGATTATATTCAAGAAGAAAAGAATCATTATCAACAACTATAGATCTGAGGTATATCTTTTCATTATTTATTTCAATATTTATAATATTTCATTCAAAGTTAATTCCTAAACTAGGGTTTGATTTAGGCAAACCCCTACTCCCAACCTATTTCCCTTCTCTAGTGTCTGTAGGAACATGTGTAGAGCTGCAATCTTTAGAATTGGCTTTATTTATAGAGATGAATATGATGCTCTGCAAAAAGGATTAGAAAATCTATTTGATGGCAACACACACAAGAGCACGAGAAACAAACGTTAGTGTTAGCAACAAAAGATTATCCTAAACAGGCATATCAAGAGAGATATTAAGCATGAAATAGAAAGCATATAAACATAGAATAAAATAGCTAATCAAGATGCTCATAGTTGCTCCTCCCTTGTTCCTCTCCTCTCCAAGTCCCAAATGAGTGTAGCTCTCATCTTTTAGCACTAGTCATGGATGCCATATGGAGATTCAAGATGGTTGAATATGATAAGCAAATGCTATGCAAGTGTAGATAGTGATGCTATGAAAAAGCTCTATGCTAATACCTGTATAACAACAATACTCTAATGCTTCTTTTTTTGCTTGAGGAGAAGGGTTCTATTTATAGAAGAAATGGGGAAATGAAGGGTTGAGATTGAGCAATCTTAACAAGGGTTAGGATTGAAAGATATTCAATCCATGTGAGACTTTCAATCCAATCCCATGTTGACAAGTGTCACCATGAGGAGGCTTGAGAGGAGAGATAAGAAGCATTAAATGCTTGAGGGGACATGATGGTTACCCTAGTCAAAGAAATAAATGCTTTGAAGAGACACATGGGTTACATGAGGGTTAAGTTAGGCGTCAAAGTCCTTAACCATGGGTGCAAGTGGAATTAACCATTAATGGTCATGTAAGAGCCATAAGTGGTTTGGAAGACTTTAGAGGTTAATTTGTTGAACACACAAAGCATTAATTGCTTTTCAAAGACTTTGGAGTCTTTGAGAAGTGACTCCAATTTGCTTAGGAATGTGACAATATTTAGGGGATGGATTAGGTTAATTAGGAAGGGTTTAGAAGAATCTAGAAGGGGTTTAGGCATGCAAGTGGGAGAAATTTTGGTATTTTCAATTAAAATAAAATCATTTATTTCAATTAAATGGTGTAATTTTCATTTGGATAAATATTCAAATAAATATTAATTTATTTAAATGAGAAAAAGGAAGATAAAGCATTAAAATGCTTGAAGACTTTGAGGGAAACCATTAAAGGCTTGAAGACTTTAAGGAAAACCATTAAAGTCTTAAGAAGACTTTAAGGGAAGCCATTAAGTTTGAAGACTTTAAGGGAAACCATTAAAGGCTTAAGAAGACTATAGAAGGAAGCCATCAAGTTTGAAGACTTTAAAGCCATCAAGTTTGAAGACTTTAAGGGAAACCATTAAAGGTTTCAAGTGGCTGAGGATAAATAGGATTTTAAATAAATAATTTATTTAAAATAGTTGTGCAACTTGCATTTGTAGGAAAATACAAGTGGGTGGAGGATAAAGGTGATTTAAATAAATAATTTATTTAAAATAGTTGTGCAACTTGCATTTGTAGGAAAATACAAGTGGGTGGAGGATAAAGCTGATTTAAATAAATGTTAATTTATTTAAAATAATTGTACAACTTGCATTTGTAGGAAAATGCAAGTGGGTAGAGGATAAAGGTGATTTAAATAAATGTTAATTCATTTAAATGTGAGAGGTGGGATTTTGGGGGATTTAAATAAATATTAATTTATTTAAAATGTGAGAGAATATTTAATTAAATAAATATGATTTATTTATTTAATTAATGGTCTGAATTTGGTTAAGTGAATTAAATCAAATAAATTGAATAATTTATTTAATTAATAGGAAAAGAGGGTTAAGATGAATTAATTAAATATTAATTTAATTAATTATTAATTGATGGTTAAATAATCAGATAAATACTAAGTATTCATTTAATTAAGTGGATAGATTTATGTGACTACAGAATAAGTTCCCCTTTGGATGCTGAAAAGTGTGGAGGACTAGAGTGTCAGGCATTTTGGTCCTGACAAATAAGGAGCTCCTTCTAGGAATAGGTCTAAATACTAGATTATATTACTTAGATCTAGGTTTGTGGCTCAATCCAATGATTATAGCTCACTATTTGCACATAATCACTTCAATTCTAACCCATTTTGTCCTAATTTCAGCATTTCAACAATTCAACTTAAAAGAGGGTATCAATCTTCAATCCAGCAAATCCACTTGAGAATTTATTATTCCTATCCTTGTTGATTTGTGGCTGGGTCCCTTGGGTTAATCCTTCTTTAATGTAGTGGTTCCTAGGCCTAAAATTATTTATGTTTACCTTAATTAGGTGAAAGCCCTAATTTTTCACCAATACATACAAAATGACATGAAACGACACAAAAAACAAGGCAAATACAAAAAAAAGAGAAAACAAAGATAAAAAAATCACAACATAAAGGGGTTAGTACTAAAAATAAAAATCTCCAAGTCAACTAGTTGAAGAAACCTCGACAGTGAAATGTCTTAGCCACTAATATCATTCTTGGAATGTTGTTACAAGATCAAAAATGGTCACATGAAAATAGAAAGAGGATGTGTCAAGAGATTAACCGTGATCTACAAATAGAAAATCTATGAGCTCATGGGGAAGAGAAAGGAGAGAACATGGGTGCTATAGGCTATAAATATGTGTTATGCTTGGTGATCTATGAGAAAAAGAGCGAGAGATCATGGAATTGATAGGATAGCAAGCTGGGTTGTCTTAGGTGACCCACAAGAATATAAATACTCATGGGACAACAAGTTGCATTATGTTGTGTGATCCATATTAAGAAGGAGAGAGTTGAAATAGTCTAGCAATATGTGTTATGCTAGCTTCACTCAGCTTGAAAAAGGGAGAGTTGAAAGGTTTAGCAAGCTATGTTATGCTAGTCAATTCACTCTACTGCATATTTTTTTGTCTAGTTTTGGGAGTTAAGCATCTCATCTAAGAGTTAGGTATGGTTTTGAGAATGTATGTATGCCATGTAATTCATGAAATATATATATATATGGTTTCGAGAACATCTTGTATAAGAGCTATGTCTAGTTTTGAGAATGTATACATCATATAAGACATGTACAAGGGTTACATTAGGTTTCAAGAATAAAGCATCTTGCATGAGACTTATGTTTGGTTTCAAGAGATGTATACCTCATATACAAAATGTAAAATTAAAAAATATAGTACAAGGATGGAGATATGTATGCCCCCCTTAAGATGTCAACATAGAGGCATGTTTATGTCTTAAGGAAGAAAGAAACAAGGATACACGCCTTCAACACCAAAGAGATATCCTTTAGGCAATAATGTATATAAATCCAAGATAAAGGCATAATTCTTGTAAGAAAGGAAAATGTAGTTGTAAAAGAGGTATCTTGCAATGAGTGTAAAGGGAATCCTTAGGAGGAGAAGGGGGGGGGGGAGATCTTTTCTGAAAGATATATACCTCCAAGAGGAGACTTTGATAAAAAAAATAGCATCATTTACTAGAACAAAGGGAAGAAGAACAAGATCTATTACCTTCCTCCCATTTATAGGTAAAGTGATTCTTGATGAAGGTTAGACTCAAAGTGAGGTGTTTGCTTATAATTGATATAAATTGTGAAGTGAATAAGAGGTTGTACACAAGGAAACACACCTCTTACATAAAAGAGAATCCATAAGCAAACAAATTGTTGGCAATTGACACTCAATTGGTTTGTTTCACTATGTTATCATTGATGGCAACATGGTAATTTGTTTTGGCTTCATATTCTAGGTTAGTTATGTACTAGCAGGCATTTCACACACTTCACTGACACTAGCACCAACACCAATAGGTTGGAAGGATTTCTTTGGTTATAGGCAATGCAGGCTAACATGTTTTAGAATCAGGTTATCAGTATTGGAAGGTGACATCTATTGGATCCAGCATCAGAAATTGTTTTTGATATTCATGTATTTCTATTATCTAGCCGACATGTATATTGATACTGTAATTATCTTTGTAAGATGACATAAAGTGTGATAAATTGTAAAGGGTATATAGGTCAATTTATTATACCATTTTGAGAAATATAGGAAAGTAAGAAGGTTATGGAATGTAAAGGAGATGCGAAACATATGAGAGAGATCATGTATCTGAGTATATTTATGTAAAGGGTTATTCTGGTATAGGGTTAAGGGTTTTAGACCAGAACAGACATAGCTTAACTGGAGCTGTATTCAGGCATAGAAGATGCTATCTTTGTAGTTCATTCATTTCTCCAGATCGTAGTCTGGATTTGTATGTAGTCAGTGAGGCTCCTTTGGTGATTGGGCAGTGTGCTCTAGGATGTAAGCTTTCCTGCAAGTGCAGGCCCCTATATTTTGTAATATCTCTTCATATGGCCAATGGATTGATATTGTGGGTCACAAATCCCACCGTGGTTTTTTCTCTTTGAGGTTTTCCACATATAATTCTATGTGTTATGGTATTCATTTATGTTATTGGCTTATTGGTTTCTTTACTTCTTTCAATTCTATATTTACTAGTATACTGATTGGTGTATGCATGCTTTAATAAGGTTAAAATTGATAGTACCACTAGAACACTGATTCACCCCCCCCCCTCTCAGTGTTCTTGGATTCCAACAATTGGTATCAGAGCCTTATACCTCGAAGGAAGTTTAACAGTTGATGGAGATCCTGAATCTGAAATCCATGGATATGAGTTTATAAAAGCAGCTTGAGGTGGCACTTGAATATTATGATTCTAAAAGGATGAAGAACTTGAAGTTACAAAATGAATTGAATTCTGCTCAGGAATTCATTCTTGTCCTACAGGAGAGGCTGTCATCTGTTCAAGCTAGAAGGAAGGAACTTTTGCAAAATCAAGATGATGAAGAGAAAGATGCAATTAAGGAATAGTGTCAGAAGCTGAGTCAAGAGAAAATGGTCATGAGAAATGAAATGCAAGCTATAACTATGATAATGTCTAAGGAGATTGAAGATTGGAAGAAAAAGGAAGAAAATCTTGTTGTATCTCTGCAACAAATTTGAAGAATGTGGTAGGTTGGTTCATGATAATGATATGTTGAGAACTGATTGAGTACAATCCCAAAGTAATGAACAAGAGCTTGAAAGACAAATGATAATTCTGAGACATGATATGACTATTGCAAGTGAGTATAAAGAAAAATTCAAGATTAGTTATGTCATGCCTGTGAAGTGTGATACATGTAGCTGCAACACAAAACACTCAATAGATCATTACAAGCATGGTTAGAAAATAATAAGCAAACAAAGATGAACCATGACAAAGTGACCTATCGCCTCCTAAGAGATGTGAGTATGGATTTGCTCTCAGATCTAGATAAGCAATCCCAATGGCTTGACTACATGTAGATGGAAGATTTGAAATGATAATGATATGCAAAGATCAGATTGATTATGCTAAATTTATCCAAGAGACTAATTAACCTAATGATATGAATGATTAAGCTATGATGATTATGTAATTAAGCTATAAAAAGAGATTGATTAAGCTACATGATTCAACAATTATGCAAGAAAATGATCAAATTAAGCTAATGCAATTGCCTATAACAATAATGCTCAAATGATATGCTTATAGTAACAATGCCTAAATTGATAATGAGATGGGATCCTTATTTATCCAAAATGGGGGATATTTATAGGATTTCCAAGGCTAGGGGTGAGGTGGAAGGAATCAACGGTTAAGATTGAGTCTGAAGATATCAAGGGTGAAATTGGAGGAGGTTGGAGAAGAGGTTGGAGGAAGAGACACTTGTCATATCTATGGTGACAGGTGTCAAGGAGCCTTTCTCATAAAAGGGCAAGTATCCAAGAGAGGAGACATATGGCCAAAGTTCCACATGTCTCAAGAAGAAAATATCCACACCATAGGAGGTTAGGATAAGGATGTTAGAATGTGCAAGATAGGATAGGGTTGGTTAAACCCAAGGTTAGGTGAAATGGGTTAGGTTAGAGGGATGGTTAGGTTAGGTGGTTAGAATTTAGGAGGCATGTGGGTAATCTGAATTTAAAAATTCAAATAATAGGAAAAGACTAATTAATTTTCAACAACTCATAAATTGATTTGTTTTAATTAATTAGGGGATTAGAAGAATTGATTGAAATGGGGGGAGGATCAATTAATTTGAATTAATTAATCAAAGGGGATTATGGAATGAACTTAATGAATAAATCCTTAGAGTTATTAATAAGTAGATGAAAGGGAGAATTTAATCAAATTGCCTAATGAATTCAATTAAATTAGGAAGGGGGATTAATTAAATAATTGTTTATTTAATTATCTTCAGACCATTTTTAGGTGTATACATTTTGCCCCTCTTTAAAGCGAGGTGTGATGACACATTGATTCAAAGAATAATCTAATTTTGATGATGATATTGGTTCGATAGGATGCCCTAGACATTGATTGATAAATTGTGTTATGATGATGCTCCCTCAAGAGATCAATTGAGATAATTGACCTTTGGAGTTTTTGGATCTTTGTGAAATTGATATCCCGATTAGAAATGATTTAATTTATGCAACTGTGGTTGATGAAAGTGTGAGTTCTATGATCATGGTAATGTGCTTTTTGATTATTGATAAAGCTTGATTGATTAGATTGATAAGATCGAGATTCAGTCTGGTTTCAGGAATGACACCTCTTGTCTAAGACAAAGATGATCAAAGCGTTTGGTTTCAGGAATGATATATCATGTATAAGACATGATCAGAATGTCTAGTTTCAGGAAAGATACATCTTGTATTTAATACATGATAGGATCGATTTAGATGTGATTGATTAATATAATTGATAAGGTTCATTGGGTAAAGAACTGACAGTTTGTTAATATCAACTTGCAGGAAGATTTAGATATGTTGATGTTGGTTCTGTTAAGGGGGAAAGTATAAAATTTTCACTGGGTCAATAATATCTTAAGAGAGATGATTTTAACCTTGGATAAAATGAGCATGCGAGATCCCATGCAAGAATGAAATGCAAGCTAAATGCAAATGCCAATGCAAATGAAATGCAAAGCTATGACTGAACCAGTCACTGGGTTATTGCATTTTGTCATCATTGAGCTTTTTAAATGTGGGAAGTGAGTGCAAACATCAATGGTATAATTAAACCATGATGACCTAAGCATGACTTTCTTGGATTTTGATATGGCAAGTTAGCACAAGCATCGAGGTATAATTGAAGCAAGATGACTTGAGTGTTGCTTGCGTAAAATAGGCAGTATTAACTATTTCAATACGCAAATCAAAAATGTCTTCTATGATACTTCGGTGATCATGTCCCGAGATAAATTTGCACATATTAATGATTAATTTATAGACAACAGACATGAAAAATATCATGTTCCTTCCTTGTTCCTCTAGTCAGAGACATCCTGGAGTTACTCATAAATCATGATAGCGAAAATCAAGATAGAAAAGTTGAACAAGCATGTGAAAATCATTATCCAAAAGATATTATCCATTGAAAAGTGTGTAAATGTGCTTAGACTAACTTTGTGATAGTTTGATGGTTGACAATTTGATCTCATGTTCAAATTTGGATGTGTCTTAGTTTTTGCTTGATAAGGGTTGCCTAACTGTTGTTCTACCTGTTTGATTAAGCTCAAAATGCTCAAAAATTTTGCCCCAAGCCTAGAAACAAATTCATTATGATATACCCAATGATCCAAACCATGGCGAGGAGCCACCCAAGATGCCTGCATATGTACAAAACTTTATTATGGATATGAACATTGTTGAATGAATGCAAGAGGAAGGATGCATGAACTAATAGATGGAAGAGCTAACAGACAGATAGCACCTGTTCGCCAGGTTTTCACCATCTGCTTTTTATCTCACTTTTTCTCATATTTGATTTTTTTTTATTTTCTTCTTTTTCACTATTTTTGTTTCTTCTTCTTTTTCACTATTTTTGAATTTTCTACTTTTTCACTATTTTTGATTTTTTGCTTTTTCACTGTTTTTGGTTTTTCTGCTTTTTCACTGTTTTTGATTTTTCTTCTTTTTCACTCTTTTTGGATTTTCTACTTTTTCAGACATAAAAATTCTTCATATGCATGCAATTCATGGGTTTGTCAAGTTGATTCTTGTCTTGTGTTGATAGCTGATATGCTCCTGACCCAAATACTTCTGTGATCACAAATGGACCTAACCAGTTTGGTTCAAACTTTCCTTTCTTTTCTCGATCTGACTAGTTTCGTGGATTTTCCTTTAGCACTAGTTCCCCAACTTGAAAGACTCATGGTTTGACCCTATGATTATAACTTTGGCACATTCTTTGTTGATATAACTTTAAATGGTCAAAGGAATTTTGTTTTCGTTCATGGATCAATTCTAACTCCTACAATCTAGATACTCGTTCTTCTTCATTTGGGATAAGACCTTTTAATGATACTGACAGAGAAGGTATCTCTACTTCTATTAGCAGTATTTCTTTTGATCCATAAACAAGAGATAAAGGTGTGGCACCTATTGGTGTGCAGATACTAGTACGGTAGGCCCATAGAGCAGGGTTCAATTGAATATGCCAATCTCTTCTAGCATCATTCATTGTCTTTTTGAGGATTTTCAAAATAGTTTTGTTTGATGCTTTTGTTGCCCATTCCCTTGTGGATAGTAGGGTGTGAAAAATTCATGTTGGATCTTGAATGGTCGCCCATTATCAATGATAATGGTCATGGGTATTCCATAGTGACAGATGATGTAGTTCAAGATAAATGCAGCAAATTGTTTTCCTATGGTATTTGTGAGAGGTACTACCTCAACCCATTTTGTGAAATATTCTGTAGCGACTAGGATGAATTTGTGACCATTAGATGAAGAAAGATTTATCTTTCCTACTAAATCAAGACCCGATTGGTAGAAAGGCCAAGATATTGCCAAAGCATGAAGTTCTAATGCTGGTGTATGAATCAAATTCCCATGGATCTAACATTGTTTGCATGTTCTAGCTATCTGAAAAGAATCTCATTCCATAGTTGGCCAATAATAGCCCAAGTGTATGAGTTTTTTTCGAAAGGGTAAAACCACTTGAATGAGTGACACAAATGTCATTATGGACTTCATGTAAGGCCTTCTCAGATTCTTCTTTTCTAGACATCTTAAAAGAGTACTGTCTAGACCTCATTTAAATAGGGTATCCATGACAAGAGTAAAATGGGAGGATTGGCGAATGAAGTTTCTCTTTTGGTTCTTTGATAAATCGGGAGGTATGGTGTTATCTTTTAGGTATGTATAGGTTTGGCCATAGTGGGAGGAATCATGCCCAACAAGGTGATAGATAGTTTGGGAATTAGGATAATTATGAGCAAGGTAAAACAACTCTTCCACCAAGAATTCATAACGTTGTTGATTTTCCTATGTCTGAAGGAGAGAAGTAGGTGTAGCCATGGCATCTGTTGCTTTGTTGTCATTCCTTGGAATCTACTGAAAAGTTATTTCTACAAAGTATTTATTTATATCATCAACCATCTTTTAATAAGGCATTAACTTTTCATCCTTTGTTTGATAATCATCATTAATTTGATTGAAGATGAGCTGAGAGTCTCCAAAGACTTGAAGTTGTGTAATGTTCCATTCTATAGCCATTTTGATGCCTGTAAGCAAAGATTCATATTCTAATGTATTGTTGGTGCATGGAAAGCTTAATTTGTATGATTTTGGAATTGTATGACCTTGTGGTGTGATGAATAGAATACTTACTCTTGATCCATGTTGTGTTCTATTATTGATGCCTATTCCTAGACTGATATTCGAGAGATGTATTATAAGATCTAGATCGAACCCTGGAATGTCTGCATATGACTAGGCAAAATTGATTTGCCTTCATTCGAAGAATTCCATATATTGTTGCCTTGCTAGTTTTGATAGAGAAGTTGTTGGATATAGATCAATTGTGCCAATGTTAACTGCCTCTGCTGGTTCCATCATGATAGGTGACCTCTTTTGATAGAATTCAAGTAAGGTGTCAAATCTCCCATCTTCCGGCGCCTCGAGGAGGTTTTCACTGTTAGATGTGTCCTTTGTTTTTACTTTTTCTTGATCTAATGTTGCTAAGAAATGGTTTTCAACATTAGACCTAATATTGTTTTCTTGATTTTCACTTTTGTGACTAGGAGATTTGTCACCAACTTGACTCGAAGATACATTAGCGAAACCCCTGGTGAAAGTTGTTGTTGGTTCAATTGCATTAAGATATAAGGATATGGCATGGTCATTAGCAAATGTATCAATGGCAGCATGTCCTTCATTTTCCCAGTCCATAGGTTTAAGAGGGATTAAGGATAAAGGATCCTCATGTTGGATAGTTTCAAAGATATTAGGGGTCATTGTAGAGATGTCAAGGCTTTTCGTATGTATTTCAATGTCTAGAATGATACTCTCATCATAATGACCTGGTGCAAGGAGCTCCTGATTGTCCTTAATTAAGTCCAAGTCAACCAAATGTGATTCTGATTGAAGTCGACTATTTCCTATCATTTTTCCTACATACGTGTGAACTATATCAACTCCTACAGCTTCTTCTTCCCTTTCAATTTCAAGTTGCTCTTGTTTGTTTTTCCATGATAGAAAATATTCTCTGTTCCCTTGGTCTCTTAGGTGTATTTGTTTTTCCATGCTTGACAAAATTGATGCAAATGATTTTTCTTTGGACTGTGTGCTTGAAGATGTTGCCTCTTTGTTATGTGGAACTATGGCCACTTGAGCTGGTTTTAGATTAATACAACACTGCAATGGATTTGAGTCTATTGAGATCATGATTTTCTTCCCATTGTATGGAGATTTCAAGCACTGATAACATGTTGATGGAATAGCCTGTATGTCATGTATCCATGTTCTTCCCAAGAGTATGTTGTATGGTAAGCCCAAGTCAAAAAATTGGCATGCTATGTCTTTCTACAAAGGTCCCACTCTGATGGGTAATACCACAATTCCTATAGAGGAACGCTCTTCTTCATCATATGCTTTGATGGTGATCTTTTTCTGGGGATCAACTACATCTTCTGAATAACCTAGAGCATAGACAAGACTCAATGAGAAAATGTTTAAGCTAGCTCTCCCATCTATTAGGATACATTTAATGAGCGTTCTATGAATGAGGACTTCAATTTTCAAGTGAGCATTATGGAGATGTTGCAAGGAATCAATGCTTGGATATGAAGGAGATGAGATTTGAATAAGATCCTCTGAAATAGGTTTGATGGGTATATTGTTTGGTGAGGATGCTATGGAAGAATCTTGCAATTTTTTAAGAGGTGTAGGAATAGATGCCTTTGGAGAGTCAATTTTCTTATGGGGGAATGATCCATTTCTAGACATAGGTGTGTGATTGTGATATTTCTCATCAAAATCCCTTAGGGATCTCTTTAAGAGTTGCATAAAAGAGCTACCTTTCTTTGGAGATGTATTTGAATCCTTGTGAGGCTTTGACATAGTTGGATTTTTATTTTGGACTTGTTTGATTGCTTTGATATGTTGGCTTGTCATGTTTTATTCTTGTATTTTTATTTGGTATTCCATGTTCCTATGATCTTCAATTATTTCCAATGTTTCTCTTTCAGTTTCTACAATCTTTCATCTCTGAGCTCTAGTTAAAATAGGCATACACGCATGTTAGATATTGTGCTAGGATTTGATTGTCCAAAAGTTATTTTTATACATGATCAACTGTCAATGTGATAAAGTGATATGACACAAAAATATGATTCAAGTGTTTAAAAGTCTACAAGTTTTTTGATCTTCAGTTTTGGAGTGCAATGATGATGATTTGATAAAAACCAAGTCCAATAGGAACGATATATCCTATGATATGGGACAAAGTTGTCCTGACCAAATGTTGTAGTTTCGTGATAAAGGATGATAGATCCTAATGAGAAACTATGTTTTGAGTGATCCGTTTATCAAAGAGGGTGATGATGCACTTTGAGATGTTTAGATCTTGAACTTGTTGAATGTGAATACTTGAAAATCTTGAGGTGTCTATTTCTAGCATCCAATTTGACAGATGATAACTTGACCAAGCGAATAAAAGAGACAATCTAAGCACATAATGATAGATGACAAGTGTTTATGCTCACTGTAAACTGACCAAGCAAATATAACAGATTTGAAAAAGACATGCAAGAAGACAGTTCTAGATAGACAAAGACATAAATTCATATGATAGATTACACAACCCCGAAGGACAATTTAGACAAGATCATACAACAAACCAGAAATTTTGCACGACACAAGACATAAACTCGTATGAGCTTTCTCACATAACTAGATGATAAATGATGACACAAAATTCCCTACTAAACTATCTCATACGACAATTCTCACTGGACTAGATGATAAAAGATAACCCCAATTTTTCTGCTAAACTGGCTCATATGACAATTCTCACTGGACCATACAACAAAGTAGATGCATCGTATGACAAAATAACAAACTCATATGATAGAGAACAAAATAGAGACAAAAATATTTATTTGGCAGAATTTTGATTAATGAAGTTTGATGTTTTTCTTCTGTTTTCCAATTTTAAAGGTTTGATTTTTTTGTTTTAGGTATGAAGACACAACAAACACGCGATATGATAAGTGACCTCAAGCACATTATGCTACCTAAGGAAGTTAGCTGAGAGAGAAAACCTTTGTTTGCAAGCTGAGCTACACACCCAATAGCTAATCCGAATATGACCACTGAGTCTCACACAATGGATTTTCAACATTGTATTATCTGACTCCAAATGCTAATGGGGGCACGATATGGCAAGTGTCTTAGGAGAGTTACTATCTTTCTTTCACAAATATTATCCATCTTTTGGAGGTGAATCAGGTAGCTTCTAATTTAATTGGAACTAGTAAGGGATTCGTTCGGCGCGTCGGGGTATAAACTCAATTAAGAGGTCTCCCAGCCTTGAAAACCAAGGTTTGATATACCTAAGGATATGGAGGAGAGATATTCCTGAGCATTTTCGTTGACTTGATTTTCATCAAATCACGTTTATTTTATATTGGGTTGGAGTACTTGGTGTTAGCCCTTCCCACTTGGGTTGTTCCCCTCTCACTAGCCTTAATGGCTTAGAGTTATTAGCTCCTCGGGAGGGCAGGCCTGCTAAAGATATGCACTATTGAAAGAAAAAGATGAGTCTAGATTTTTGATCTCCTAAGAAAGGTGAGAGCATACTCACCTATAATCAAAACAAATAATACATGATTGTTCATTCCCTTTGGCAAAAATAAGTGTTCCTAGAAATTTTAAAGAAGACATAAAGTTTGGTTGAGTCCTCCTAGGCAACTTGCAAAATAGATACATTAGTAGTCATGATGTTTGGATGAAATGAAGCTTTGACAAGTGTAATCTTCAACAATCATCCTGCAAAAACTAGTTAGGCTACCAAAAAACTCACAAATAGACCAGGGTTAGCCTTAGTATAACCAAATTGAAGCATGAAAACCCTAAAACACAATTTTTTTTGAAAACACAGAAACAAAATTTTGTACGACAATTCTCACCTGATCGTATGATAATTCTCTCTGCTTGTACGTGGACACAAAGGAACTTGTACAAGGCAAAAAGGGAACTCCTATGAAATTATGAATCAGACCTAGCCAGAAATCTACTAAATTAGAAATTTGATGATGCTAAGAGGCCAAAAATGAGATTACTGGCCCCACATTGGGTGCCAAAATGTCATGCCTGTGAAGTGTGATACCTACAACTGCAACACAAAACACTCAATAGATCATTACAAGCATGGCTAGAAAATAATAAGCAAACAAAGATGAACCATGAAAAAGTGACCTATCACTTCCTAAGAGATGCGAGTATGGATTTGCTCTCAGATCTGGATAAGCAATCCCAATGACTTGACTACTCCTAGATGGAGGATTTGAAATGATAATGATATCCAAAGATGAGATTAATTATGCTAAATTGATCCAAGACACTAATTAAGCTAATGATATGCATGATTAAGCTATGATGATGATGTAATTAAGCTAGAAAAGAGATTGATTAAGTTACATGATTCAACAATTATGCTAGAAAATGATCAAATTAAGGTAATGCAATTACCTATAACAATAATGCTCAAATGATATGTCTATAGTAACAATGCCTAAATTGATAATGAGATGGGATTCTTATTGCTCCAAAATGGGGGAAATTTATAGGATTTCCAAGGCCAAGGGTGAGGTGGCAGGAATCAACAGTCAAGATTGAGTCTGAAGATATCAGTGGTGAAATTGGAGGTTGGAGAAGAGGTTGGAGGAAGAGACACTTGTCATCTCTATGGTGACAAGTGTCAAGGAGCCTTGCTCATAAAAGGGCAAGTGTCCAAGAGAGGAGACATGAGGCAAAAGTGCCATGTTTCTCAAGAAGAAAACATCCACACCATAGGAGGTTAGGATAAAGAGGCTAGAATGTGCAAGATAGGAAAGGGTTGGTTAAACCCAAGATTAGGTGGAATGGGTTAGGTTAGAGGGATGGTTAGGTTAGGTGGTTAGAAGTTAGGAGGCATGTGGGTAATTTGAATTTAAAAATTCAAATAATAGGAAAAGACTAATTAATTTTCAACAACTCATAAATTGATTTGTTTTAATTAATTAGGGGATTAGAAGAATTGATTGAAATGGGGGGAGGATCAATTAATTTGAATTAATTAATAAAAGGGGATTATGGAATGAACTTAATGAATAAATCCTTAGAGTTATTAATGAGTAGATGAAAGGGAGAATTTAATCAAATTGCCTAATGAATTCAATTAAATTAGGAAGGGGGATTAATTAAATAATTGTTTATTTAATTATCTTCAGACCATTTTTAGGTGTATACATTTTGCCCCTCTTTAAAGCGAGGTGTGATGACACATTGATTCAAAGAATAATCTAATTTTGATGATGATATTGGTTCGATAGGATGCCCTAGACATTGATTGATAAATTGTGTTATGATGATGCTCCCTCAAGAGATCAATTGAGATAATTGACCTTTGGAGTTCAGCACAACTAGATGAGTTATTGAAGAGTCAAAGGAAGAATGGAGATTCCTGTGAGGCCTCACCTCGACTCAGTCTGACATTCAGTGGATTTTATATTTTAGACTATTATGGATACTTTATTTTGATGCTTTTTGAGACTTAGAACTTATATGATTTCAGGATTTGGATAACATTGCTATGATTTGGTGATTTACTTATATGCTTTATGAGATAGAACACTACATGACTGTTAGATAGGATGATATTGCAATGATAGATGTCGTTATTGAATTTGCAGGACTTTACTCTGAATATAGAACTATGATGTATGTTTAGTTTATATGAATTGGGATGAAATTGCTTATGTGAATTTGCTTGATAAAAGATGTATTCAATCTATGCTGATGAAAATTGTATGCAAGTAATGATGTGTATTGTTATATTATTGAATTATATTATATATGGATATTTGGAAGTACTAATGTGTAAATTGAGATGCGCAGGAAATTTACCATGTGACCATGGAAAATTATGGAGAATCAAAACCTAGACTTATGTATGTTCGTAAGCTAGGGTTTGTCTATTTGGAGAGACAACACCCCGTTTGTGTTGTATTTTATTCGTAACAGTATATGCTGCATGAGTGTTAAGTGTTAATTAAATTTATTGTGTAAAAACCACAAGAGACAATTTCATGTTTTATTTTTGTAAAAGTGTTTTATTTGTGTCACTTGACACATGTGTGGATTTAAATTTAAATGTTTTATTTGTGTCTCTTGGTGGGAAAGTGTTTAATTATAGTTTTTCTTTAATAAAATAATGTGTTGTCATAAATACTTTGGGAATATAATATTTGGGGTGGTCAACTTATGTTTGACCCGAAAATAAACTTCAGAGGGGTTTAAAATGGGTTAAATGAACACCTAGAGGTAGTTTAATAGGGTTTCCTAAGGCCCATAAGGTATACCTAGGGGTTAGGGGTAATTTTAGGCAAGTTTCTACTTTATAATGATCTTTTTAACGCTTTAAAATTGGCTTTTTTTGAGCTGAGCGAAAATTGAAAATTAGAAGTTAAATCTAATCAAGATTTTTCCTTTTGGAATGAGAGTCTTTTTGCATTTTTGCTTTCTTTCCTTTTTTTTGGTTTTTAGAAACCTGTGAGAACTTGGAGAGTGACCTTCTTAAGCAAGATTTTTGAGAATTGGAGGGTAATCACCCACTCTCCATTTTTGGAGACAAGAGAAATTTTGAATAGAAAAGAATGTTATGGAATAGAAAAATTGATTAAGGGTAGAAGGAAAAAAGATTTGTGGATTGGGCAGCTCTTCATCAAATATCATAATACCTTTTGGCAGATTAAGGTTGGTTTCAGTTATTCATTTTAATGTCTTCTTCTTGTTTATGTCTGGAAGTTTGTTGGTGTAAGAAATCTGTGTTCTTGAAAGTTTGTGTAGAAAATCTTTTGGTATTTTTGCTTTATGATTTGATGTGTTTTGGGAGTTTTCTCAAGATCTCTTACTCTTGGGAGAGAAGAGGATCTTGAGGGTGGTAGCAGTGACAACCCTCGAGTGAGAGACTCTCTTTTGAGAGCGATCACAAGGGATCTTTGTGTGACCCTTGCTGCATGGCCTGTTTGTGCAATGGGGGTCATAGGGAGGGATATAAGGCTAGAATGCCTTTGGGGGGCATAAGGAATAAGGGGTTGAGATTCTTGATAATATTATTGTGCCATGAGGTGGCTTCTTGTTTAATTCATACTTGCAGTTCTCATCAGGGAATTGGTCCACTACCACCCTTTGAAAATGTTCATCACCAAAGTGTGGTGCTGTGAAAGCCAAGTTGGGAATGTGTCTGGAATATCTGTATGCATTGCTTTCTATGTGTTTGCTTGTGTGTTACCCATCTAGGAATTGGCTCTCCGAGCTCGGGGGTGGCTACCAGTTAGCCTAGGCTGGGAGGTGAGCACTCCGTGGTCATATTTGTGTTTTCTATTATGCAGGAAAGTTAGAGGAAAGAGAATAGGAACCATGAAAGAGACACAGAAGATTGCTATTGAAGATACTTAAATTCAGTTGCAGATATTTGTTTAAATTTGTTATAGAAGTATGCCTCATTCATAGAAAAGAGAAGCAAGTTGTAATTATTGAAAACAGACTTGAAGTTTTATTGTTTTGACTATTCAAAGAAACATCCTATAAATTGGTAGAATATCTTAGAGTTGTTTTAAAAAAAAGAAAAGCTTGTTTATTTCTACTTCTGGTTTTTAGAAAAAGAAAAACTAATTTGTGTTGCATGCAAAGCTTCCTTGAATTATGGAAAAGAAAAAAAAGAGAATTGTTTTCATTTAAATTTTGTCTATGTTTTACTTGTGGCAAAATAGAAGTTTATTTATGCTGATAGATCTTAAGTATTTTAAAGAAAAAAAATGTTTTATGTAAATATTTTATTAGAGGAAAAATGAATCTTTTTATTCTAGTGAGTATATTGTATTTCTTAAAATGTATATTCTAAATTGTATTTTAGTTAGTGTTGATTAAAGAGCTTCTTATATATATATATATATATATATATATATATATATATATCTGAAATAACTTAATGCTTTTCCCTTTGTTATATTAGTTTAAAATTTTTGCATGTAAGTCTTTTCTTTAAAAAAAAAATATATATATATTGAAATATATTCACCCTTTTTAAACTACGATTATAAATTTATATAAATATAAATATATATATATATATACATATAAATATATATTTATATATATATATATATTATATTAAAAAAAAAAAAGAGAGATGTTTTTGGGTCCACGCGGACCCCACTGTGTGTACGCATAGTGAGGGCCCGGCGGCGCCCACTGTGTGCACACACAGTGGAGCCGCTTCGGCTCCCACTATGTGGACACACAGTGTACGGCCGTGGCCGCCACTGGCCACACAGTGGGGAGCCGCTAGCGGCGCCCACTGTGTGGACACACAGTGGTGCCGCGGTGCCCACTGTGCGCCCACACAGTGGCGCCATGGCCCTACCTGCCTCCATTCTCCATAACCTGCAAACAAAAAAAAGGGGCCGCCAAGGGGTTTCGGCCTAGCAAAAATTCTCTGTTAAAAAATATAGGGGATAAACCCTAGCCCGGCTGGGGCTAGGGCAGATGGATTTTAAACAAATAATATGATATTTAGATTTGAAAATATATATATAAGAAATAGGAACCCTAGTTAGGGTTGGAGAAAATATGGATTAATATTTAGAAAGTTAATGTGCTTTTGAATTAGAATTAAAATTTTTAAAATATATGTAATATATATATATTTATCTATATATATATATGGAAATATATATATATATATATATATATATATATATATATATATATATATATATATATATATATATATATATATATATATGTACATGTATATATATAAATTCTGGTCATAATTTTGGATTAAGTATTTAATTATAAATATATATATATATGTATATATAAATATTTATATATAGATATATTTATATAATCCTGGTTATAATTTGGAACAAATAATAAAGAGAAATTTAAAAATAGTTGATTAGACTATATAGTCATATTGGAGATTAAATTAATTTTTCTCTCTTACTTTTCTTTAACGTGATTGATGTAATAAACCTAAAGACTAGGTATTTCATGGAGATAAAATTAAACCAGCTAATTTTTCCGCAAATAATATTTAGCAATTTATCGATGCTTGGTTCATCTCAGAACTAGCTCGAATTTAATAATGGAAATTTTCAATAACGCTTGTCGTGTGAGCGAACTTGTTAATTAAATTAGTATGTTTTTTAAAAAAAATTTGTTCCGTTTTTGCCCTAAATTTTGGGCACAACATTTTGGTATCAGAGCAAGGTTTCCACACTAGGAACCTTACTCACTTACGTTTCGCCTTAGAATATTTAAAATTATTTTGTTAAATTGATTTTATCAGACTTTTGAATTTAATTGAATTTAATTCTAAAAGAAATAAATTAATTGTATGCCTTATTTCCTCTAAGGATACCACCGACGACGCGACAAGCTCGCAAGCGCGGACGGGGTCCTAGACGTGTGCGCATAGCACGCGATGAGGTGGAGAGGGAGGCATCGATTCCAGAGGAGAACCCAGAAGCACCTCCCAAACAGCCAAACGAACCTAACCGAGACCTCTTAGCAGCCATTCAGAATCTTATTGGCATTGTTCAGGAAAGGATCCCAGCAGAGAACCCTCAGGTTAGGAGTCATGACTCTGGGAGTCATAGATCTGTTGATAGAGAACGAAGTAGGAGCCCAGCTCCGATTCCTGTAGAGAGCCAGGGTGGTAATGAGCCAGAGTCAGTGCATATGCCAGGACCACCTCCAGCGGTGGAACCAGTTTATTTTGAGAGAGGTCGTCGAGATCCAGGGGATCTCATCAGGGAGGTCATGCGCCTCCAACCACCATCCTTCAGAGGTTCTACAGATAGAGTACAGGCCGAGGCATGGCTTCTGAGTCTTGAGAGGTGCTTTGCGTTGCATTCTTATGAGAGCAACTTGAAAGCACGTGTTGCAATTCATCTTCTGAGAGGGACAGCCTCCACCTGGTGGAGACAAGAAGAGTACAAATGTGGATTAGTTCTTGATACACTCACTTGGGAGATATTCACAGAGAGGTTTCATGAGAGGTACCTATCGGAAAACTTCAGGCAGCGTCGTATAGACAAATTTCATGATATCCAACAAAAAGGCTTGTCAGTAACCCAGTATGAGAGTAAATTCTTTGAGTTGTTGCCATATGTAGATTATCTAAAGGATGAGAAACTTCTTGTAAACCGCTTCATCAGGGGATTAAATGCCGGTATAGCCGGGCCTGTTAGGATGTCTGCTCCAGAGAGCCTTCGGGTTGCTGTAGAGAAGGCACTGATTGTCGAGGAAATTCAGGTTAGGCCACAGGACAATAGGGATCGGTTTCAGAACCAAAATCCCGCACCTCAGACTTATGGATTCCAGAAACCACATTGGAAAGGGAACAACCGAAATTATCAGGGGTTCTCCAAACCCCCTCCTCCACAATAGACACCATAGAACCAGAGGCAGAAGCCTCCACAGTATCAGCAGGGCTCCAAGCCCAAGCAGTGGCAGACTCAGGGACAAAAATGTGATCAGAGAGCATAGAGGCAGTACACACAGCCGATGGGGACTCAACAGTCCTCTAGGGGTGGGTACAACGGATCCAGTAGGACAAGAGGTCAGTCATTCTCTAGGCCTCAAGGTGCCCAGTTCCAGGCACGGGGTGCTTGCTTTACATGTGGAGCCATGGGGCATTTGGCGAGGGATTTCCCTTAGGGACAGGTAGCAGGGAGTCAGTGGATGGCCACTTCAGAGCCGACAGTTGGTGATATGGGCAGGTCCCATAGAGTTTTCGCAGCGGTTGACAACCGCCAGGCTGAGCATCAGGCCACGGTTATCGAATCTACAGGTATAATCAAAGGTAACAATGCATCTATTTTGTTTGATTTAGGAGCTACTGACTCCTTTATATCTCCATTGGTTGTGGAGCGTTGCGGGCTAGTGGCAACTAGGCAGGGTGTCAGTTGGGAAGTTGAATTAGCTTCAGGGGCTAGAGTGTCAGTGGAATCAGAGGTTAGGGCATGTCAGCTGCAGATTGGCAAGACCACCACTTTAGTAGACCTTAGAGTGACTCCACTTGGATCTTACGGAATCGTACTTGGCATGGATTGGCTTTATGCCCACAAAGCCAAGATGGATTGCCGCCTAAAAAGGATCGAGTGTGAGGATGACCATGGTTCGCCCATAGTTATCACCAGGATTCAGAGGCCCGTGTCTCTTCGTATGATCTCCGCAATGCAGCTTAAGCGGAGCATGCGGAAGGGATGTCAGCTTTTTGCTATCACTATCAGTGACAGAGGGGAAGAGGAGGAAAAAGAAACATCGCTCGATGACCATCCTATCCTTAAGGGATATTCAGATGTATTTCCTTCAGAGCTACCAGGAATGCCTCCCCACAGAGAGATTGATTTTCATATAGACCTAGTACCAGGAGCCAAGTCAGTTTCTAGAGCACCTTATAGAATGACCACAAATGAGCTTAATGAACTTAAAATTCAGCTTGAGGAACTTCTTGAGAAGGGTCATATCCGTCCCAGCATATCCCCGTGGGGTGCACCAGTCATCTTCGTTAAGAAGAAGGATGGATCTCTACGATTGTGTATGGATTATCGGCAACTAAATAAAGTAACCATCAAGAACCGATATCCTTTGCCCAGAATTGATGATTTATTTGACCAACTTCAGGGTGCCAAAGTCTTTTCCAAAATAGATCTGAAGTCTGGATACCATCAGTTGAGAATAGTGGAAAGTGATATCCACAAGACCGCATTTCGCACTAGATATGGTCACTATGAGTTTACCGTAGTCCCCTTTGGACTTACGAATGCCCCAGCAGTTTTTATGAGCCTCATGAATGGGGTGTTCCGTACCTTTCTGGACCGTTTTGTTATTGTGTTCCTCGATGATATATTGATATATTCTCGAAATGAGAAGGAGCATGAGGAGCACCTGAAACAGGTATTGCAGTGTTTGCGGGATAATCAGTTGTTTGACAGTTTGTCAAAGTGTGCTTTCTTTCGGTCTGAGGTCAAGTACCTTGGGCACGTTATTTTTGGTGATGGGATCTTAGTTGACCCATCAAAGATTAGGGCTATTATGGATTGGCCAGCGCCTACCAGTGTGACAGAGGTCAGGAGTTTCATGGGTTTAGCAGGGTATTACCGACGTTTTGTCGAGGGATTCTCCAGAGTCGCACACCCTATTACTTCTCTTCAGCGAAAAGGGAAGAAATTTGAGTGGACAGATAAGTGCGAGAAGGCCTTTCAGGAACTCAAGAAGGCACTTACTAGCGCTTCTATCCTTGTTGTACCAGACCCTATAGCTGACTTCATGGTTTGTACAGATGCTTCCCTAGAGGGTTTAGGGGTAGTTCTTATGCAGGATGGTAGGGCCATAGCTTTCGAGTCTAGGAAACTTAAGACTCATGAACTTAATTATCCCACTCACGACCTTGAGCTCGCAGCAGTAGTGCATGCACTTGTGAGGTGGAGACACTTCCTTTTAGGACATCACTTCGAGTTGCATTCAGACCATCAGAGTCTTCAGTACATCTTCACTCAGCCAAACCTTAATGCACGTCAGAGGAGATGGATGGAGTTCTTGTGCGAATATGATTTTGACGTTCACTACATCAAGGGAAAGGAAAATGTAGTTGCAGATGCCTTGAGAAGGAGACGTCATGAGGTTTACACCATATCCATGGGCACAGACTTGAGAGACCGTATACTTCGGCACTTGTCAGAGGATGGATGGTATGCAGAGGTTTGTCAGGTATTACGTTCTCAGGTTACTCTAGAAGGGAAATATGTGGATTATTCTTTAGAGTCCGATGGACTGTTACGCCACAGAGGGCGCATTTATGTACCTTCCTCCGGAGGGTTGCGAGAGTTCATTGTCACGGAGGCTCATAGAGCTCCTTATGCAGTGCATCCCGGGGTTAAGAAGTTGCATGCTGACCTGAGGCAGTTGTATCATTGGCCGGGAATGCGGCAGCTCATTGCTGAGATAGTAGCTCGATGTCTCGAGTGTCAGAGGGTAAAGGCGGAGCACCGCCATCTAGGTGGGTTGCTTCAGACTCATGCTATACCAGAGTGGAAGTGGGATACTATATCCATGGATTTCATCATTGGTCTCCCTATGTCTTCTCGTTGCCATGATACTATCTTGGTGACAGTTGACAAGTTGACCAAAGTAGCTCACTTTTCACCAGTTCGTACTACATTCACAGCTCTAGCAGTAGCACAGGTGTTCTTGCGAGACATTGTTAGACTACATGGCGTACCCTGCAAGATTATTTCTGATAGGGATTCTCTTTTCACTTCTTCCTTTTGGAAGTCATTACAGGAAGCTATGGGTACTAAGCTCAATTTCAGTACAGCCTATCACTCGGAGACAGATGGTCTGACAGAGAGGGTCAATCAGGTGTTAGAGGATATGCTTTGTATGTACGTCATGGATCATCAAACCTGGTGGGAGGAGTATCTTCCCTTAGTGGAGTTTTCCTATAACAATGGGCATCACACTTCTTTGGGGATGCCACCCTACCAGGCATTATACGACAGGCCTTGCAGGACGCCCTTGAGTTGGGATCGCATAGAGGATAGAGTTGCCATTGGTCCTGAGTTAGTGCGGGATATGGAACAACAGGTGGATTTGATTAGGCAGCGTCTCAGAGAGGCTCAGGATAGACAGAAGAAGTATGCCAATGCAAAGAGGATAGATCGTAGCTACTTGGTTGGAGACAGAGTTTTCTTGAGAGTGCGACCGCATAAGAGTCCAATCCGTTACGGAAAGGGTTCTAAGCTCGCACCTCGCTTTGTAGGACCTTTTGAGATTCTGGAGAGGATAGGCCCAGTTGCCTACCGTTTAGCTTTGCCACCTAGCCTATCACGCATCCATGATGTGTTTCATGTTTCAGTTTTGAGAAAATATATTTATGATGAGTCTCACCTTCTACATTGGGATGCCTTGCAGGTGGAGTCGGACGGGCAGCTAGCTTTGGAGCCCATTCACATTTTGGCACGCCGGACATTGGCCCTTTGAGGTCGAGAGCTGGACCAGGTTAGGGTCCAGTGGGATTGTTATGATGAGGTTACGGCTTTATGGGAGGATGCAGCACGTATGAGATCAGAGTACCCTCACCTCTTTGATGAACTCCAGGAGGAAGTTCATGCTTAGAGGGGGAGGATGTGAGGCCTCACCTCGACTCAGTCTGACATTCAGTGGATTTTATATTTTAGAGTATTATGGATACTTTATTTTGATGCTTTTTGAGACTTAGAACTTATATGATTTCAGGATTTGGATAACATTGCTATGATTTGGTGATTTACTTATATGCTTTATGAGATAAAACACTACATGATTGTTAGATAGGATGATATTGCAATGATAGATGTCATTATTGAATTTGCAGGACTTTACTCTGAATATAGAACTATGATGTATGTTTAGTTTATGTGAATTGGGATGAAATTGCTTATGTGAATTTGCTTGATAAAAGATGTATTCAATCTATGCTGATGAAAATTGTATGCAAGTAATGATGTGTATTGTTATATTATTGAATTATATTATATATGGATATTTGGAAGTACTAATGTGTAAATTGAGATGCGCAGGAAATTTACCATGTGACCATGGAAAATTACGGAGAATCAAAACCTAGACTTATGTATGTTCGTAAGCCAGGGTTTGTCTATTTGGAGAGACAACACCCCGTTTGTGTTGTATTTTATTCGTAACAGTATATGATGCATGAGTGTTAAGTGTTAATTAAATTTATTGTGTAAAAACCACAAGAGACAATTTCATGTTTTATTTTTGTAAAAGTGTTTTATTTGTGTCACTTGACACATGTGTGGATTTAAATTTAAATGTTTTATTTGTGTCTCTTGGTGGGAAAGTGTTTAATTATAGTTTTTCTTTAATAAAATAATGTGTTGTCATAAATACTTTGGGAATATAATATTTGGGGTGGTCAACTTATGTTTGACCCGAAAATAAACTTCAGAGGGGTTTAAAATGGGTTAAATGAACACCTAGAGGTAGTTTAATAGGGTTTCCTAAAGCCCATAAGGTATACCTAGGGGTTAGGGGTAATTTTAGGCAAGTTTCTACTTTATAATGATCTTTTTAACGCTTTAAAATTGGCTTTTTTTGAGTTGAGCGAAAATTGAAAATTAGAAGTTAAATCTAATCAAGATTTTTCCTTTTGGAATCAGAGTCTTTTTACATTTTTGCTTTTTTTCCTTTTTTTTGGTTTTTAGAAACCTGTGAGAACTTGGAGAGTGAGATTCTTAAGCAAGATTTTTGAGAATTGGAGGGTAATCACCCACTCTCCATTTTTGGAGACAAGAGAAATTTTGAATAGAAAAGAATGTTATGGAATAGAAAAATTGATTAAGGGTAGAAGGAAAAAAGATTTGTGGATTGGGCAGCTCTTCATCAAATATCATAATACCTTTTGGCAGATTAAGGTTGGTTTCAGTTATTCATTTTAATGTCTTCTTCTTGTTTATGTCTGGAAGTTTGTTGGTGTAAGAAATCTGTGTTCTTGAAAGTTTGTGTAGAAAATCTTTTGGTATTTTTGCTTTATGATTTGATGTGTTTTGGGAGTTTTCTCAAGATCTCTTACTCTTGGGAGAGAAGAGGATCTTGAGGGTGGTAGCAGTGACAACCCTCGAGTGAGAGACTCTCTTTTGAGAGCGATCACAAGGGATCTTTGTGTGACCCTTGCTGCATGGCCTGTTTGTGCAATGGGGGTCATAAGGAGGGATATAAGGCTAGAATGCCTTTGGGGGGCATAAGGAATAAGGGGTTGAGATTCTTGATAATATTATTGTGCCATGAGGTGGCTTCTTGTTTAATTCATACTTGCAGTTCTCCTCAGGGAATTGGTCCACTACCACCCTTTGAAAATGTTCATCACCAAAGTGTGGTGCTGTGAAAGCCAAGTTGGGAATGTGTCTGGAATATCTATATGCATTGCTTTCTATGTGTTTGCCTGTGTGTTACCCATCTAGGAATTGGCTCTCCGAGCTCGGGGGTGGCTACCAGTTAGCCTAGGCTGGGAGGTGAGCACTCCGTGGTCATATTTGTGTTTTCTATTATGCAGGAAAGTTAGAGGAAAGAGAATAGGAACCATGAAAGAGACACAGAAGATTGCTATTGAAGATACTTAAATTCAGTTGCAGATATTTGTTTAAATTTGTTATAGAAGTATGCCTCATTCATAGAAAAGAGAAGCAAGTTGTAATTATTGAAAACAGACTTGAAGTTTTATTGTTGTGACTATTCAAAGAAACATCCTGTAAATTGGTAGAATATCTTAGAGTTGTTTTAAAAAAAAGAAAAGCTTGTTTATTTCTACTTCTGGTTTTTAGAAAAAGAAAAACTAATTTGTGTTGCATGCAAAGCTTCCTTGAATTATGGAAAAGAAAAAAAAGAGAATTGTTTTCATTTAAATTTTATCTATGTTTTACTTGTGGCAAAATAGAAGTTTATTTATGCTGAAAGATCTTAAGTATTTTAAAGAAAAAAGATGTTTTATGTAAATATTTTATTAGAGGAAAAATGAATCTTTTTATTCTAGTGAGTATATTGTATTTCTTAAAATGTATATTCTAAATTGTATTTTAGTTAGTGTTGATTAAAGAGCTTCTCATATATATATATATATATATATATATATATATATATATATATATATATATATATATATATATATATATATATATATATATATATATTTTATATATATATATATATACAAATATATTTCTGAAATAACTTAATGCTTTTCCCTTTGTTATATTAGTTTAAAATTTTTGCATGTAAGTCTTTTCTTTAAAAAAAAATATATATATATATATTGAAATATATTCACCCTTTTTAAACTACGATTATAAATTTATATAAATATATATATATATACATATAAATATATATTTTTATATATATATATTTATATATATTATATTTAAAAAAAAAAAATTTAAAAAAAAAGAGAGATGTTTTTTGGTCCACGCGGACCCCACTGTGTGTACGCACAGTGAGGGCTGCGCGGCACCCACTGTGTGCACACACAGTGGAGCCGCTTCGGCTCCCACTGTGTGGACACACAGTGGAGCCGCTTCGGCTCCCACTGTGTGGACACACAGTGGACGGCCGCGGCCACCACTGTGTGGCCACACAGTGGGGAGCTGCTAGCGGCGCCCACTGTGTGGAGACACAGTGGTGCCACGGCGCCCACTGTGCGCCCACACAGTGGCGCCACGGCCATACCCGCCTCCATTCTCCGTAACTTGCAAACAAAAAAAAGGGGCTGCCAAGGGGTTTCGGCCCAGCAAAAATTCTCTGTTAAAAAATATAGGGGATAAACCCTAGCCCGGGTGGGGCTAGGGCAGATGGATTTTTAAAAAAATAATATGATATTTAGATTTTAAAATATACATATAAGAAATAGGAACCCTAGTTAGGGTTGGAGAAAATATGGATTAATATTTAGAAAGTTAATGTGCTTTTGAATTAGAATTAAAATTTTTAAAATATATGTAATATATATATATGTATCTATATATATATATGGAAATATATATATATATATACATGTATATATATAAATTCTAGTCATAATTTTGGATTAAGTATTGAATTATAAATATATATATATGTATATATAAATATTTATATATAGATATATTTATATAATCCTGGTTATAATTTGGAACAAATAATAAAGAGAAATTTAAAAATAGTTGATTAGACTATATAGTCATATTGGAGATTAAATTAATTTTTCTCTCTTACTTTTCTTTAACGTGATTGATGTAATAAACCTAAAGACTAGGTATTTCATGGAGATAAAATTAAACCAGCTAATTTTTCCGCAAATAATATTTAGCAATTTATCGATGCTTGGTTCATCTCAGAACTAGCTCGAATTTAATAATGGAAATTTTCAATAACACTTGTCGTGTGAGCGAACTTGTTAATTAAATTAGTATGTTTTTAAAAAAAAAATTTGTTCCGTTTTTGCCCTAAATTTTGGGCACGACAATTCCAGTGGACTTGGATTTGAACAAGGACACATATCTTGTACTGCAAATGAAGATCAAAACCATAAGGCATAGGTAAGACAGTTTAATGCTTATAAATTTAATGGTAGATGCTTTGTTTGTAACAAATTTGGTGACATGGCTAGGCAATATAGAAACATAACAAATCAGAACCCTGATTCCTCCCGGTCAATGTTCTAAATGTAATAAGTATGGACATAAGATGGAAGATTGCAGAATGAATGTTAAATGTTATGCATGTGGAAATTTTGGACATATGGCTAATCAGTGCATGTCAAGCAATTACACTAGTTTTAGCAAAGAAATTCAAAAGAACAATGTTACATGCTATGCATGTAATGAGGTTGGACATATTGCTAAATTCTGTAGAAGTATAAATCCACCAGTTGGTAATGGAGGTTCAAATGAGAAAGGAAAAGAGAAGGTTAATGAAATCCAACAAGATCATACCCAGAGATGGGTCAGGAAGACTAAAGATCAATCTGCAGATGGGAATGCTCCACTTACTCAACCAACAAAGGTGGTTTCTCCTGCACCAATAGGAAGCTCAACCGGTAACTAAGGCAGATGCCTTAGGGGTAGAAAAAATTCATGAAAATATTATATATGCCCCAAGAAGAGGTTCTGGAAGATGTTCTAGACATTAGATATACTTATCCAGCATGGAGATGTCTTATCAAGATCCAGTATCTTCCACTGGAAGTCATTGATGTCAATGAAGGATTAGGGTTTTTCTTGGAGGATAAAAGGTCAAATTCACTTCATTTCTAATCACTTTACATTTAGAGAAATTCAGAGTGATTCAAAGGAAGTCTAAGGTGAATTAGTGTGATCAATATCATCTTGAACGATTTCACCAGCAATTGGAAGAGGTCTTTAGGGCCTTTCATCGGCAGCGATTCATATTTATTTATCTTCAATCATGGAAGTGGGATCATCATTTGTACCTATCTCTATTGCAAATCTGACTGTTGTTGAGGTCAAGGACCATCCTAGATCAATTTTATAGTGATATCCATATGTTGCTACCCTGGACAATTCGGTTGGCGCTTTTTCCTCTATTTCGAAAGGAGTCATGTATGTCAAAGATGTAAGAGCTTACATTCACTGTCATACTGAAGATTTAGGAACAACTGATATCAAGAGCATGCATATGAATAAGTTAATGGGAGATTCTAGATAGATTAAACCTGAATACTAGCATATTGTTGATCTAGGGTTTACCAACATTCTGGATATTCCAAAATTTGAAGATGAAATCGTTAGGTATGTTTTGAGCAGAGTGCATGGAGAGTTTATCTGGTTGGATAGAGCATATAAGATTACAAAGGAGGCCATCAGAGTAGTCACTGGTTTACCACAGGTTGGACAACATCCTGAGAACAAAGTTTCAAATGATTAGGTTAACAAGATTACTGACACAACATCAAATAAGAGGTCAATAAGAATCAGTACTATCACCAACACATATATCAGATTCGGTAGCATGGCTATTGGCTACAAGATAACTCAATCAAACCAACTGAATTCTATTTCTAGCTCCTACATTTACGCAGCTTATAAAATGATGAGGGAGAATGAGAAGTTGGATCTATGTGGTTGGATGTTGGATAAATTATTGATTAGCCTAGGAAAGATTAAAGGAGAAAAGAAAGGAACTTTAGGGTATGGTAACCTAATTGTCTGTTTAATGCTATTTTTCATCAATGAGACCCTAGGTTTTGGGAAGAGAAAATGGGCATTTGATATCCCAGTAGGGAGGAAATTAAAATAGTCTATTGCTACATTGGGTAGTCAAAGTGATGACAAAGTATGGGTTTATTTTAAAGAATTTCAAAAGGCTATGAATTCTAGGATTAGGGTTCCTAAGCACATTGTTGAGAAATATTCAACTAACATCTGCTTCACAGTCAAGAAAGATGAAACTTTGATGGAAGTTGTTAGGCCCCGAAAGATTTGGATTGAGGAAATGGGTTATGAAGTTGATGCACATATTCTTGATGCTTATGCACAAATGCTAATAGATGCACTGGTACATGAAATTGTCAAAACCTTTGGCACTGCTAAACATAAGACACATGAGGTTGAAACTGAGTTCAACCAAAAGAAGAGAGAGAAGAAGGAAGGAAAGGCAAGTAAGTTTGTTGAAAATGTTTCACAGGACATTAAAGCATTGATTGATGTTGTCTTGGAGAAAGGCGGGAAGAGAAAAGAACCAGAAATATTCATTGAACCTATTGTAGCTAAATCTACATCTGATAATGATACACCCCTGACATTCAAAAGGGTAATAAAGAAGAAAACTAAAGAAACTAAGGTAGAGGCTAAGAAAAAACCGGTTAGGAAATTTACTATCAAGGTACCAGCATAGAAGAAAACACCAAAAGAAACACCTTCATCCCTATCTGCTACTAGAAGAAGGAAGAAGAAAGATGGCATTGATCTAGCAATTGAATCTGGTAATGTAACTATTATTCCACTAAAGACTTGTGTAGAGTTGATGAAATTACTAAAAATGGTATGTTAAAGAATGTATAGTTTTATTATGAACATTTAGAAAATGATGAACAGAGAGAAGTAGAGGAAGCATTTTTGTTGTATTTGGATATTTATAAGAAAGCCCTGTTAGAAATTGAAGACCAAATAATGACACAGTTGTATGATATGTTAGATGCTAGGAGACTATTAGCAATTCAAGAGTTGTTATTTGTTTGTGTTTCTATTGCTCCAGAGGAGATGGATAAGACACTTGAAGTTATAGATAGGAAAATATTTAACATCAGGCATAGAATAATCAGTCTTATGTTAGGAAGAGTCAATGAGATAATCAAGGAGACCCATAAGGCATGGGTTAAGTTCTTTGAAGAGAACTGTAGTTTTTATACTTCACCAGAATCTAAGATAGATGCTGCAAACATCCCAGTTGAAGGAAAGGGTAAAGGTATTATGTGTACTTTACCCTCAATTTTGAAAAACATTAAGATAGTGGAAATTAAGCCCCCGGTAGATACAAATGTACAAACAAATGTTGAGATACCGACAGATACAAAAAGTTTAAAGGTTGATAATGTACAAGATACTAATGTTGAGGACAATAGTCCTCTGGATACAAATGTACACGATGAGGTTATAGTTCCTAGGGAGGAACTGGCAATTACTAAGACTGCACCAAGTGGAAAAGCCACCGGTACAAGTGAGGAAGCTATAAAGGTTAAATCATTAGAGGACAAGAAAGAGGAATCCGACAGGGAACTGGTAATGAGTCCATCATTGTTGTCAATTGACACCTCACAGGTTGAAAAGAAAAGCATAACCGAGATGAGTTCTACTAAACTCATGATGATGGCTACATAGAAAATGATGAAGGAAGGATCTATGGATAAATGTGTTATACCAGTCTATCACTATTTTGCATAGACTTGTCCTAGAGTGTAAATTTGAAAAAAAAGTGAGCCCATCCAGCAAGCTTAAGACAATCATAGAGAACATTTTAAAGGATTTTCAGTCCTTGTAGTAGATATCAAACCGACAAGCAATGGATAGATTCACATAGGAAAAGAGAGCTACATTTGATCAAGTAATTGAGTCTGAGAGGAAGGAGATTAATGAAAAGTTGAAATTGATAGATAATGCATTGAGGTAGTGTACTAATATCTACAAAGTATGCTATAAAATAGGTTTTCTCATAGCTAAGACAAACAAAAAGATTAAGGATATTCAAGAGGAGATTGCAAGTATAGTCAATTCTTTTGATGGATTGAACTCATTGATTACATCCATTGATGGTAAAATTTTGGTTTTGGAAGCCCAAGCTTTTGCTCTTGAGAGGGAAAAAGACAAAATCATAAGAAGAGCCAGAAGTCTTAGAGGTTTGGTGAGTCCCGGATTGGATTCATTAAGTGTACATGAGAAGGAGTGTATAGATATGGTTGGTAAGCCCACACTAGCAGAGCTTAATGGGAAAGAGTCATTTGACCATATGCTAAATGGACTTGTATCTATTTCTGGTTCTTTCAAATCAGGTTAGGATACCTATCTTGAGTTATTGGAGAAGACGTATCTGAATATTTTCAAATATATTCAGCTTCGGTAAGGTATTTTGGGACATATTCATTGTACAGTCTTTGATTCTTTGTCCCAATTTTTAGATTTTTGGTATTTTTGATGGCATTGATGTCAAAGGGGGAGTGATATAGATGTGAAAAAGAAAGAGGGATTTGTATACATTAGGGGGATTATAGGTAAAAACTATGGAAGTATGGATTACTTTGTATTGATGGATATTCAGGTCTGGGGGAGCAGGTTCAGGATGAAACCAATAGTTGGAAACCATGATTTCACATGAGTGTTTCCATGAATGCCAAAGGGGGAGATTGTTGGAAATTGACACTCAATTGGTTGGTTTCACTATGTTGTCATTGATGGAAATATAGTAATTTGTTCTGGCTTCATATTTTGGGTTAGTTGTGTACTGGCAAGAACTTCACAAACCCTTCACTGGCATCAGCACTAGCACCAAAACTGGCAGGTTGGAAGGATTTCTTTGGTTATTGACAATGCAAGCCAACATGGTTTAGAATCAGGTTATCGGTATTGTAGGTCGACATATTTTAGATCCAGCATCAACAATTGTTTTTGATAGTCATGTATTTATATTATCTAGCCCACATGTATATTGATATTATAATTATCTTTGTAAGCCGACATAAGGCATGATAAATTGTAAAGGGTATATAGGTCAATTGATTAGATCATTTTGAGAAATATAGGAAAGTATGAAGGTTATGGAATGTAAAGGAGATATGAAACATATGAGAGAGATCATGTATGTGAGGATATTTATGTAAAGGGTTATTCCGGTATAGGGTTAAGGGTTTCAGACCAGAATAGACATAGCTTAACCAGAACTGTATTCAGGCATAGAAGATGATATATTTGTAGTTCAATCATTTCGTCGAATTGTAGTCTGGATTTGTACGTAGTCAGTGAGGCTCCTTTTGTGATTGAGCACTGTGCTCTAGGCTGTAAGCCTTCCTACAAGTGCAGGCCCCTATATTTTGTAATATCTCTTCATATGGCCAGTGGATTGATATTGTTGGTCACAAATCCCACCATTTTTTTCCTCTTTGAGGTTTTCCATGCATAATTTTGTGTGTTATGGTATTCATTTATGTGATTGGCTTATTGGTTGTTTTACTTCTTTCAACTATATATGTACTAGTATACTGGTTGGTGTATGCATGTTTTAATAAGGTTAAAATTGATAGTACCGATAGAACACTGATTCACCCCCGCCCCCTCAGTGTTCTTGGATTCCAACACAAATAATATCACACAAACAATAACATCATATCATAAGAAAAATCCACTCAACCTAAGGAAAAGTGGATCGATAGAAAGGATATGAGCTAGAAGATAGAATCAACACAACCTCCAAAGAGAGATTACACATAAAAAATATAATACTTTAAGAAAAGAATAGGTCCTAACCGAGGAATAGGCATGTATTCAAATGAAAAATTCAATGCAAGAAAAGACATCAAGTTATGTAAAATATGACTCAAAAGAAGATGTAATATTCAAAAAGGAAAGAGGGATTTGAATATGTTATCCTTGCCTCCCAATCAAGGAAATGGGGAAGGATTATGTTATTGTCAAAGTATGATTAGAAGTGAAGATGCATCACCAAACATGAAAAAGAGCCCTCAATAAACTTAAATTTTTAATTCCATAGGGTGAAGAGCAACATAATAAGGTGAATGGAGTGGTTGTTAACATAAATCAAGAAGGAAGACTAAGAGGGGAGGTGAATCAGTCTTTGTAGAAAAATAGATAATCAAACACCAAAGCATGAACAAATAAACTACAACAACAAATAGATAAGAAAATGAATAACATAACACACAACACCAATATTTTGATGTGGAAAACCTAGTCAAGAGAAAAACCATGGTGGGAACCTATCCACAATAAGATGATACTCTATAGTAGTATGTGAAAATATTGCGTACAATGGGGAATGCACATGCATTTAGGAACACTACCTAGAGCTCATTGCCCAAAAGATATTTGCTCAGAAAGCTCCAATCCTCAGGGAAGTCTCACTCACTTACAAAATGAATTTGACTACAATCTGGAAGAAATGAACTGCAATGATAGCATCTACAAATGCCTAATGATAGTTCCAATTAAGCAAAGTTGTCTACTCTGCAACACCGATCTCACCATAATACTTCACTGAATGATAGATCTCTTTTTCACACATACAAATCTCTCTGATAATGTAGACATAATACCAACACCTAGATTACATAAGTTTATCACCTATATATACAAATCATTAGCCTTGATAGCAAGGTCAGCTAAACCCTCAACACTCAACTCATAAATATAGAAATTACATTGCACGATACACAAATCAACCACCAAACCAATATTATGATATATATTACATAGAATAGACATAATTCAAATTCCCAAATGATTACATCCATCGAAAATCATGCCAAGATCAACAACAACATGCTACACTACCATAAATACTACATAACACAAAAATCATCATCGGTTGATAGAAATCACTAAAAACTTGCACAATGATCAATGTAGATCACCAAAACAAATAGGACATCATTAGGAAACTCCAGTAAACACATTAGAATCATCTAGAATAGTTGTACCAACATCACTTTTCAAATCTTCATCGGTCAACGTCTTAAAGCTCAAGAACACAACCAATCAACAACTGTCACAAGGAAAGATAACTTGCAGGTCACCAAATCATAAACCATCTCAAATGAAGATACATAGGATCATCCCAAACAATATCCCAAAGTGTCAGCACAAGATCTGACCATGCTAAAATATACCGGAGGGAATACCGACATGAATACCAATAGGAACCAATAATCAAAGAACTACAAATTGGATCAAGCTCACCAGAATAATCCCCACAAATATATTGACATCAATGAAAACAACATATCCAAATCCAACAGACTACAATAACCTTCCCCTTTGGCATTGATGGCAACATATGAATGTGAAAAAAAGTCGATACAAAGAAGGAAGATATCACTAGCAAACTCCCCCTAACATCAGGATTGATAATGTAGTTTTTCACATGATCTCTCTCCCCCTTTGATAGTAGTGTCAAAGCTCTCCAAGATAGAAAACCAAACTCATTCTCTCCCTTGAATATGAAATGAAAATCTCTCTCCCCAAAAAACAAAAACATGGATCTCTCTCCACCTGAGGATACACAACCAAATCAACAGACTACTCAAGCAGAGGAGCAACACCAACACATCAATCTAGATAAAATAATAAGGCTCTAAAATCCACTAGATCAATGCAACTCAATGTATCTAGTTCTCATAAGGAGGGGTGGTTACCCCTATCTTGTCTCTCAAATAGACAAATGTATCTACAGGGAAAGACTTAGTGAAAATATTGGCAATTGTTTCCTTTATAGATACATATTCTAGCTTCACCTTTTGTTCACTAACTTTCTCTTTCAAGTAATTGTATTTGTTTGATATATACTTAGTCTTTGAATGTTCTACTAGATTCTTTGTCATATTTATAGCACTGGAATTATCACAGTATATGATAGTAGGCTCATCATAAATAACTTTGATAACTTTCAACATTTGCTTCATCCAAACTATCTGAGTGCAATTACTAGCGGAAATAATATAGTCAGCTTTAGCAGTAGATAAGGATACTGAGTCTTGTTTCTTCCTAGCCCATGAAACCAACTTTTTACCTAAAAATAATGCTCCACCAGTAGTACTCTTATGGTCATCTACATCACCTATCCAATCTACATCAGTGTAGGCACACAATATGAAATCATCTTTCTTCAAATACCATAAACCATAATCCACAGTTCCCTTTAGATATTTGAATATTCTTTTAACATCAGTAACATGAATCTCCTTCAGATCAGCTTGATATCTAGCATCCATACATACAACATGCATAATGTTAGGCCTAGTCTGAGTAAGATATAATAGTCCATCAACCATAGATCTGTACAAACTCTGATTATCTTTTGATGATTCACCATTCTTAGATAATTTACAACCAGACACCATAGGAGTTCCAATTGGTTTGGAATCATCTAGTCCAAACTTATTCAATAGTTCTTTCACATACTTAGTTTGAAATATAAAGATGCCTTTCTCTATCTATTCAATCTGCAAACCTAAGAAAAATTTCCTCTCACCAATCATTGACAACTCAAATTCTTTTTTGCATATAACCAAAAAACTTCATACTCATATCCTCATCACCACTAAAAATAATGTCATCAACAAAGACTTCAACAATCAGAATGTGATCATTTCTAATTTTAAAGAACAAATTATTATCAACAACCCCTTTAGTGAATCCCAATTTCAACAAGTATTTATCTAATCTAGCATACCAAGCTCTAGGGGCTTGTTTAATCCATAGAGTGTCTTCTTCAACTTGCATACCATATCACCATCATCTGATAGTGAAAATACATTAGACTATTCAATGCAAACTTCTTCTAGATTACCATTCAAAAATGAGGATTTGACATCCATCTAATATACCTTGAAATCTTTATAAGAAGCATAAGCAAGCAATAACCTAACAACTTCAATTCTGGCAACCAAAGAAAATTTTTATTCATAATCAATTCCTTCTTGTTGTGAATACCCTTTGCAGACCAGTCTAGCTTTATTTTAGACTACTTCATCGACTTCATTCAATTTGTTCCTAAAAACCCATTTAGTACCAATAACATTTTTATCCTTAGGTCTAGGCACAAGTTCCCAAGTATTTTTTCTCAATCTGATCTAATTATTCTTCCATGGCTCTTATCCATTTTTCATCTTTATAGGCTTTAGCAACATATTTAGGTTCAACTTTGGATATTAAACATACTTCTTATGCAGCTAATTTTCTTCTAGTCATCACAACTTTATTCTTATCACTAATAATCTGACTCTCAGAGTGATTCAATCTAACATACCTCAAATTTTTTTGATTCTTAGATTCCTGCACATCATCACTAGCAGCAACAACATCCAGATTAATAGTCTCTATCTCTACCAGATCATTTTGCTTAGGTCCTTCAAGATAAATAGGAGCTAAAACAACATGTTGACCTTCATCATAAGCTTTGATCTCCTTCCCAAGGTTCTCATCCATCTTCACACTTGCACTTTCAACTATCTTTCTCTGTATTTTGTTATAGCATCAGTAGGCTTTACTCTTTGTGGAATATCCCCAAAAGATACCTTCTTCACTTCTAGCATCAAACTTTCCAATATCCTCATCTCTCTTGATATAACATTTTTTACCAAAAACTTTGAAATATTTCATAGTAGGAACATGACCAAACCAAATCTCATAAGGGGTCTTATAGGTATCACCTTTTATGTGAACTTTGTTAAATGTCTAGACTGCAGTGCTAATGGATTCTCTCCAGTAGATCTTTGGAACATTTCCTTCAATCAACATAGTCCTTATAACATCCAAAACAACACAGTTCTTCCTTTCAACAACTCCATTCTATTGTGGGGTTTTAGGAGCATATATCTATCTTTTGATTCCATGCATCTCGCAGAAAGAATTGAACTCACCAAAACAAAATTCTCTACCTCTATCAAATCTTAGACACTTCAGCTTCAATATGGGCTCTATTTCAACTTTAGCTTTGAATATCTTGAATTTCTCAAATGCTTTTGATTTCTCCTTCAAAAAGACAACCTACATCATCCTGGAATAACCATAAATTAGCAACATAAAGTATCTATCTCCCTACACACTTCTAACACTTGTAGGTCCACATAGGTCAGTATGTACAAGATCCAGTAATCCATTTGATGTATACCATTTATTCTTGAAAGAAATTCTTTTTTTCTTACCCAACTGACATTCATTTCATACCAAATTAACAGTTTTAGCAATTTTAGGTAGATCTCTAACAACTTGTGTAGAACTAATCTTGATCAGTGAATCAAACTTTACATGACATGTTCCTCTATGCCATAACCAAGTCTCATCTATCCTAGCAATCAAACAAATTTTCTCACCAGCATTCAAATGAAAAATATTACCTTCAGTCTTAGTCCCAGATGCAATCTCTATACTAGAGGAATCCAAAATTTTGGATTTACCATCCTTGAATTGCCGATCATAAACCTTGTCAACCATCTATCAAACACTCAAAAGATTATGCTTCAAACCTTCAACATACAAGACATCATCAGTATTATGCTTACCATCAAAAGAAATGGAACCTTTCCCATGGATTAAACGGGCTTTATCATCTCCAAATTTGACTATTCCACCATCATACTTTTCCATACTTACAAATTTAATTTTATCACCGGTCATATGATGTGAACAACCACTGTCAATCACCCATACACCTTTTTCTTCAACTTTAGTAGCCAATGCTTTTTCTTCAACAAAACAGCTAGTGAAATTAGTAGGAACAGGTCCATTCTCTTTGATGGAAATAAACACAACTTCATCTCCTTTTGATTCATCATCTGTAGCATAATAATAGTTCTTTTGGTTTCTAAACTTCCAGTTAGACTTATAAGTCTTATCATGCTTCTCATGCTTCTCATATTTATCATTCCTATCATGCTTATCATGCCTATTGAACTTAGCCATTCTCTCCGAACATCTACAAGAAAAATGCCCTATCTTATTGCAAGTAAAACATTTTAAAGGTAACTTTCCATCATACTTACCAACACCTTTAGGCAATCTCTGGGCAATCCATGCTTCAAGCTCATCAAGTTCTCTTTCTTGTTCTACTATCTCTCTTCTTTCTCATTCATACCTAGATATCCTGCACTCATTAGGATCATACTTCTACTTACCGAAAATAGATACTGATACTTTAAATGTTGTCTCAGACTTTCCATGTGATTCTTCAAATTTTCTCAGCTCAAATGTAGCAATTTTTCCAACCAACATATCTCTTGTTACTATAGTTACACTTCAAATCTCATCAATAGAAGCAACCTTATGTTTGTAAGCATGAGGCAAATATCTCAACACCTTAGCAATAATCTTATCTTCCTCAATATTTCCATTAGCACATCCAATACCAAGGACAAGCTCATTGACTTTGGCCATGTATGAATGTATGTTCTCATCATCTCCCATCTTCAATGTCTCATACTTTCCTTTCAAACTCTACAACTAAGCAACTTTCACTTGACTATCACCTTCATACAGGATCTCAAGCTTCACCTAGATATCATGTGCGATCTGAAGTTCCATTACATTTTTCAATTAAGAATCAGTTAAGGCATTGAGCAATGCTTTCTTCACTCTGATGTTATATTCAGCTTCCTTAACTTCATCATAAGTGGATGGTCCATTATGAGGAACAACATAGGCATTTTTAGTAATCTTCTATTAATCTTCTCCAAGACATTTCATGTGCACCTCCATCCCGTTCTTCAACACAATATAGTTGCTTCCATCAAACCTCAGACTATCCTTCTTGAAAAGAATACCTTGAGCTTTCATCTTAGATATCCCTCAAGAGATCAAGCTTCTACTAGAGGATCTAGCTCTGATACCAATTGTTAGCGGCAATTAAGAAGGAAGATTGAGAGAGGGGGGTTGGTGAATCAGTCTTCACCAAAAAATAGATAATCAAATGCCAAACCATAAACATATAAACTAGAACAACAAATAGATAAGCAAATGAACAACAAAACACCAATCTTTTGACGTGGAAAACTCGGTCAAGGGAAAAACCATGGTGGGAACGTACCCACAATAAGCTGATACTCTGCAGTAGTATATGAAAATATTACAATGGGCAATGCACATGCATTCAGGCACACTACCTAGAGCTCACTACTCAAAACATATATGCCCAAAAGGCTACAACCCTTAGGAAAGTCTCACTGACTTACAAAATGAATCGGACTACACTTTGAAAGAAATGAATTGTAATGATAATGCTAAATAGGTCAGATACCAGGAGTAAATTGAGAGGGGGGTGAATCAGTTTAATCAAGAGTACAACAATTAAATTTAATTTAAACCTTATATCGGAGCACCAAATAATGAAAGATATAACATGAAAGCACAAAACACATAACACCAATATTTTGACGTGGAAAACCTAGTAAAGGGAAAAACCACAGTGGGAAACCCTAACCACAATCAAATGAATACTCTACAATAGTATTGTGAATAATTACAAAGGGGTCTGCTCATGCAGAAAGACCAATAGCCTAGAGCGCACTTCTCATCATAAAGAGGTCTCATTGAATTATAAAAATTATCAGACTACAATCTGAAAAGAAGTGATCTATGAAAGTAGCATCTACCAATGCCTAATAAAGTTTCGGTAAGCACAGATGTCTACTCTGCAATACAAAACCTTTCCAACCTTCACAAAAATGATATGACTCTATTCACACATAAAAATTACTCTAATAATTCATACATAACCACCAATCCCATAACCTTCACAATTACATGAACAAGTCACCTATAAATACAAATCATCAACCTTATTGACAAGGTCGGATAAACCCTAAAACCCATAAACCATTATTACAAAAATTACTTCACATGATACCACCAAAGCAATATTATGATTTACATTACATAGAATGGACCTAAATCAAATTCCCAAACAATTACATCTGCCAAAAATTTAGCTAAGACCAAAATATAACATGCTTCATCAACCAATAGAAAGGCTCAGTGAAATAATAGAAAGTCCAACTGGATCCAAATTGGACTTTCAAAATAGCATGCCATCCAATGCAATGCCACCAAATAGTTAGGACATAATCAAGAATCATCTTTGGGATAGTAGAAACCATTCACATAAGTCGGATCAAGATCATCTGACTAAATCACCAAATACTACTTACCGGTAAAGTTAACCGGTACCAGGAAATACCAACCTTGAACAAAAGCGATAGCAATCAGGATACCCAATCATGAACCAACATAATATGGAAAGCATATAACCATCTAGAATAAGCATCCAAAACCAATTCTAGAGATCTAATCATACCAGATCAGAATCATAGCCAAAATCACGATGATCACCAAGACTAATTGGAATAGGTCCAACTGGGATAGTCTTCAACTGGGATATAGTGTTGACATCAATGACAACACTTAACCAAAACAAGTATATTTCCAACAATATCCCCCTTTGGCATTTATGGCAACACTAAATGTGAAAAACATCCAAGCACCAAGGAATGCCAACAATCTCCCAAAAGCCAAAAATTTCCCCCAAGGGTTGATCTGATTTGAAATATGTAACTCCCCCTAAGATAAACATCTCCTCCCAAAAGATATGACTTTTTTTCACATGAAAATCTCTCCCCCTTTCACATAAATGACAAAGCTGAAATACCAGGCCAAGAATACTGAACCAAATAGCTAACTACTCCCCCTGAGTAGTAGCACCATCTCATCAACTTGGATAAAAGATATATATGATAAGTTCACCGGATTGATGCATTCCTGCATCATTAAGTGTATCTCGGAGGGGTGGTTGTTAGAATAATCAGTGGACAACTAAGAGGGGGGGGGGGGGGTGAATCACTTGTCAACAGATTATATTAATCAAACCACTTTATAACCTTTAACCTGAGCACATAAACACTGAATACCGGAATAGCAAAAATAGATGTCAGTAAGTAATAAAACTTAAGAATGAAACAAAGAATTAACACAATGCAACCATACCACATAAAACCATGATTTATACATGGAAAAACCGATAAAGGGAAAAACCACGATGGGAAACCTACCCATAGTCAGATAATACTTCTGCAGAAAGTATGTGATACAATAATAGGCCTACACATACAAGAAGGCACACTACCTAGAGTGTACTGCTCATTAAAAAGGAGTCTCACTGACTGCAAAGAGGTTATAACCACCTCAATATAATTGGACAAAAATCCATAAGAATGAACTGCCAGTGATAGCATCTACCATGAATTATTATAGTCCCAGTTAAGCTCAATACCGGAGGCCTATGACCTCTTACATAAACTGAATTTGATGACCTATGATCAACCAAATCTCCTTCGCATATGATTTTTCATTCCAAGACCACGACCATGATCTACAATGAGGTCTTACATCAATTTATGGATACCCTAAGGCCTAAACCAATTGGGTCAGCCACCTAAAAGATATTATAATAAGATCATTACATACATCCATATTACAAAGATATGCCATGTCGTCTTTAGACCAAAACAACATTAACCAATCCATAAATAATCCTGGTAATGTGTAGAGAACACGTAACATGATACCGGTCCATAACCTAGATAGGTACCAGACCTAATTTGGGTCCACCATGCCAAAGTGATATCTCCAATGAGTTGAGGCATGATCAAGGATCACCTTTTGCATCCTAAATTCCATCTAGAAGCCGCACCAACACCACTTATGCAGCCTGTCAAGGATTCTCAGTAAAAGCTCTGCCAGTAAAACCTTAATCCCTTACCGGTATAGGCCTACTAGAGTGTATGATAACATCTGATCATCAATTCAATGCCAACTGACCAAAACATACTCCAAAAACATCAAACCAAACAAATTCTATTGATCGAAACATGTTGATAGTATCCAACTGATAGTCCCTTTTGTCAGTAACACTAATTCTACTAGCGCTAACCAAAATCTGTCTACAGGTAACCAATCATAATAGCTAGTATTGACATCAATGCAACACATAATCAATTCCTTCGTATTGCCAACAATCTCTCCCTTTGGCATTGATGGCAACACTAGATGTGAAAAAGAAAACATCTAAGTGCCAAGAAATGCCAAACATTTCTCATAGAAGGTATAACAATGAAAAATTGAAAAAATCCCAGCAACTCCCCCTGAGGAGTGTAGTCCAATCTGAAACTGGTATGAATCTCTCTCCCATATGATATTATTTTTCACATATAACTCTCCCCCCTTGACATCAATGCCAAAGATATGATATAGATATCAAAATCTTGTGAATCTTAAAGCTGACTACTCCCCCTGAGTAGTAGCACCACTACATCAATCCGAAGCAAAGGATAAAGTTGATGATGCATGTCAGACTGATGCTCTTCTCCATCAGTTATGTTTCTACCAGAGGGGTAGATATGTTGGCATTGTGTTGTCATTGATGTCAATTGGTATGGGATGACCACCGGTAGAAGAAGTGTATGTGCAACACCTGCTATGGAGAAGTATAGGATGTGATACCTTGGATATCACCTTTTGTTGTAGAACACTGGTAAGGTTAGGAGAGTATGTCAAATGGATAAGGTGTTTGAGTGTTTGGTTGTGATGAAGAGGTAGAATGTTATCTGAGTCACATCAACACTGGAAGAGAAGAATGAACCGGTATGGTGTAAGGTTGTAGAACAGTAGGACTCCCATTGGTTGAAGATGCAGCCATCATGTGATGCATGACCAACAATAAGTGTGCTCCAATCGGATCTACTAGTGATCAGAGGGAATACCTTAAGAGCATGAGATTAGGGTTATTCACTAGAACAAAAGAGAAGACATGTTGAGATGCCAGTATAGAAGAAGAGTGATGTGTTTGTCGTTAAGACAAACTGGTTGATATATGGTCTGAACTAATCAAGAAGAGGGTGAGGCCAAGAAGATCTAGACAGAGGTAAGTGGCCTTATTGAAGATGGAATCTTGTAAAGGTTGATGACATGGTGTCATCAAGAGTGGTAACCAGTATATAGGTCCACCGGTAATATGGACGAGGCACAGATCCAAAAGACTCTCACTTTGTAGAATGAGCACACTTTGGATATACATGTCTAGAGACTAGTTTAGATGTTTCACCGATAACTCAAGCAAAGTGTAGACATGAAGATTTAACAGATATAATGAGAGATACTGGCAGGGTTAGTAAACTGACAAAGAAAAGGAACTGGTAGGGTGTTTGGTTGGTGATCCTATCTGGACCAACTTGAAGAGCCAAGACAGTAGTTGGTTGATGTTAAAGACACATGATGTCAAAGTGGCAAGCTTGCAAAGGTTGGAAATGTGTAGTGTCGAGTTAGGTATCTCGGCAGGTGTGCATTAATTATGGATCCTATGATTTGTGGATTGGATCTAATGTGTGTGGCTTGAGGAAGAACAAACGACAGAGAAAAATCAGGGAGTTGTTGGCACCTAGATCGAAGCAAGAAGATTAGATTGAAAGAATACCTCAAGAAGGAGACAACAAAGGTATTAATAGCAGTTTGACAGATGTAGGTCGAGAAAAAGGATCGTGTTTCCCAGATCTGGAAAACATGTTTTAGAAGGTATAGAAATGGTGGAGATGAACAAAGGACATCAAGGTGATCAGATCATGCAAGATCTGATTGGATTCGGTTCACCTCATAGATGTTGAGGAAACCCTAACCATCCAATTTTTGAATTGGGCTTTGGTGGGAAAATGAGCCTATAAGTATGAAGGCCAAAGAGATTGTTTGGTGCTACTGAAGAGAAGGTCATCATGCTAATGCAAAGTGGGATACTTCTGCAAGAAAGAACAAATCAACCAAGTGCTCAATGAGCATCTGAGAGAAGCGAGTGAGAGAGAGGAAGAACCTAGTTGAAGCAATCAACTAGTTGGAGAGAAGAACTGGTAGTGTTCACACTGGTCGAGAAGAAGTGAAGGAGGTTGTAGGAAAGGTAAATAGAGAAGTAGCAGGTGAAGAGCAACAAGAGAAGTGAGTCAATGTTAAAGAGAAAGTATCTCACCGATAGAGAAAGATATATGACAAGGTTGCAAGATTCACTTGTAACAAGAAAAATACTTTTGTAATTAAAGTTGTCTTTGTGGACACTGAGTTGTAGCTCGGTTCAAGGGTTGTAGCCCATAAATCAGGAAGGGTTTGGTACTCCTTGGGTTGGTGCCCTAAACTTTGTAATAGTGTTTTTCATTGTGAGGCTGGATTGGAGCCGTAGACTCCAGCAACATTACTCACCGAGGTTTTTCCCATCTTGGGTTTTCGTCATATATGCTAGTGTTATGAGATGTCCCTTGTGTGATTGCATTTGTGTTAGTCTCCCAACCAAATGCTAAGTCTACATTGAATTAGATCTATCAACCGGTATGCTCTCATAGGATTGTTGAAGGCAAGAAGAAGAAGTAGAGAACCACTGATTGACCCCCTCCCCCTCTCAGTGGTACATTGTGTCTATCAAGATACCCCTAACCTGTCTCTCAAATATTCAAATGATTCCTTAGATAGCGGTTTAGTGAATATATCTGCAATCTTCTCTTTAGTGTTCACATAAACCAATTTGACTTCCTTTTCTTCCACCTTTTCCTTTAGAAAGTTATATTTCATTGAAATATGCTTAGTCTTAGATATGTCAATAGTTGTAGAGTTATCACAATAGATAACTACTGGTTCACTGCAATTTACCTCGATTGTAGTGTCCACCCTTGATTTGACTTGTATTGACTAGAATTGACTTTTAGTTCATGCATGATAGACATTTTTGGGAATAGGCTATTTCAGATGACTTATATGATGTTGATACTATCATTATTGATCATGTGATTTATTAGACACTATATTCTTTTTATGTGATTGATTTTCAAAAGATTATATTGATCATGTGATTTGATGAGCATAAGTGTTGATGAATTTTACATGCCTTACTATAATCATGAAATATACTAGTCATGCACTTGATGATGTTTTTATTTACTGACCATATTTAATGATTATCTATGATGAGTTGATCGCATGGTGTGTTTTATTGTTGCCTGACTGTCTTCAGGATAGAGACAATGTCACATCACTCATTGTGAGCAGGATGTGTCGTTGCGATTCTCTAACCCTTGTCTGTTATAATATATATGCATATGTCGTATTGTTGCTCTGTGGATGCAGGATTTGCAGGTACCAAACCCCGACTCCACCTGGCTCCACAGGTCTTAGTGTGTCTTTAAATCCCAATGGCATGTGGTTCAGAGTTGGCACAAGTTCCCCTCACGTACTCTAGGTCTAAGACGTTTACCTTGTTAGGTTATCTTGATGTTAGCTGATTTGTTGATGTCTTATGTTATTTTTATTTTACTTTTTGTTGGTCAAGTAAGTGTTGTGGTGTATTGGTTAAGTCTCTTCATCATGAGTTGGAGGTCTAGAGATCAAATCCCTCTAGCTTCTTTTGTGTGAGTTTTGAGGTATGGGTTTCTCATTGTGTAATTGGATTTCTCCTTATAAGGAATTTATTTAAGTGAATAATGTATTTAATTTAATTGGCTTGATCTTTTATTTATTTATTTAATAAAGATTTATTTATTATATGATCTATTTGATTTAATGTTGAGTATTTGATATTTAATTTACTAGCTTTTATTTATTGGGTTCAATTGAGTTATTATTTATTGGAGTTTTATTTATTTAATTTTATTTATTGATTTCCTATTATTATTAATATTTATTTATAAATGTCTATGGTGGGAAATTATTTATTTAATGTTGAAATGAATTTTATTTATTGAGTAATATTATTTTACCCATTAAGTAATTAAAAGGGGGTAATTTGTATTCTTTTATTTAAAAGTCATTTTCACCCCAAGTCAATGGTTTGATTTATTTTACCTACCCTTGGATTTGATTGGCTGGAAGTTTATGGTAGGTAGAAAATATATTTTTATTTTCTTGAAATTTGGGAAGGTAGGTATGGAATATAATAGTTTTGGAATATCTTGATTGGAGGATGGTTTTGCTTGGTTTTGTTTTGATTTTTGATTTTTGATAAATAGGCCTTCCTGGTGCAGGCGTTGGCATCTTTGGTGAATGAATTTCTAAGATTGATTTGGAGATTGCTAGTGGTTGGATTTAAATTGGTTTAAAGGCTTGGATTGTTTTTTTTGGATTCTACATCACATTTTCTTCCAATTTCTATATTTTCCAGGTTGGTGGTTTTACCGGCACTTCGCATTGTTTTTTTTTAATGATTGCCTGCAAGGTGTCTGAAAGATTGTTTGGAAATTTAGAAAAGAATTTTAAATTGATTCTTATTTTTAGAAATCAAATTTGGAAGAGATTATTTTATTCTTCTTGTTTTTTGAGAAATCAAGTTTTTCCTTAATGTTTCCTTAATGTTTCCTATAGTTTTTCCTTAATGTTTCCTGTAGTTTTTCCTATAGGTTAATTTGCTAGTTGCTTTCTTGTGTGGTACCTTCTGGATTAATTCTTGTACTAGAGGCATTGTTGAGGGTGTTGGTGAGTTTTCTAGTTTTATATTTGATTTTATTTGATGTATTTTGTTGGTTTCAAGCATATTTACCTTCCTATGTTATTGGGGAAAGAATTGTGCTTTCATCCATATTGATGTGCGATGGTTGGTGAGTTGGAAGAGTTGCTGTTTTGGGGCAGCAAGTGAGTTGGCCTTCGTATGGTTTCACTTTCATTAATGATAGCAAATTTTATGGCTTGATATGCCTATGTTTATCATTGGCCAAGAGGCTCATTTTTTTATGCTGTTGTAGTTTTGACTGTGTGTCAAGTTTCCTTGTCATAAGGCTTTATGAATATGAGTTTGGTTGTTGTTTTGTTTTTAGTTTTGTCTCAGATTTAAATCAGATTTGAATTAAAAGGCTTTTATGATATTTATGATGCTTTTCATTAATGGTTAATTATAGCTTTTGATGTGGTATTGCCAAGAGGTCGTTGTGTTTTTGGCTACTTGAATATCCTTGTTTTGGGGAGTAAGCCATTGGATGCATATGAGTGTTATGTTGCAGATTTGTATTTTGTTTTAGAGCCTCTTGTGATTTCTTGTTGGGCCATGTTAGGAGGAGTGGGCTTCCTTGTGATGACCAGGGTCACAAGAGATAGGTTGGCATGAGGTTCCTTGTAAGGATTCATGAAGTCTAGACCACCAGAGCACATTAGAGTTTTCCATGATTTGTAAATCAGTGATAACATTAATAATGAATTAATTGGGATGGCTAATTATAACTCATTTAAACAAGATAATGAATAGTTTTGAGCCTCATGGCTTAGTCATAGGGAGGATGTTTTAGAATAAACATGAGAAGGCCATGAAGATGATAAGCTAATCTCCCTTGGTCTCTCATATGTTGAGATAGCTCCACATGTCCATTAGGCTAGTGTCTTGTGTTATTATGTTATTATGTTATGAGGATGGCATGTGATGACACTCCACTCCTACATGTGTTCCCCCTTTATAATTTATGATTATGGTTATTGGATGCATTTATATCCTGATGAGTTTTACGCCTCTGGGAGTTCATTCTTGTTTCTTTGTATGAGTTCTTTCTTGAGAGTCCTTGCATGGTTTGTCTCCTTGGTTATAGGTGCTAGCTTAGGTGTACAGTGTGTGTTGGGACCTTGTGTCATCTCCTAGCACGGGGGGTGGTTCCTTTGGTTCCACATGGTCGGGTGGTTGGTGCTTTTAAATAATTTGGATGTTCCTATCTTTGGATTCTTCTTGCATGGATGAGGATGCTTCTTTAAATAGTTCATGGATAATAATTTCAGTAAGAATGTAAATGATGGTGTCATTTATGTAATGAAATTCTTCTGTAATGGTTGTAAAAGAAATCATGCTTATGAGAAATGATTATGTTGTTCTAGTTATAATGATAGCTTTTAGTTATGGTATGTGATTGTAATGATGAACCTTGAACTGTATTTTAACACATTTATATTAAATGAAATAGATGCATGAGATGTGGATAAGTATTGTGATCTGAAATTAAATGATGCTTTTTGTAATTTTGATGATGTTGAGATAATGGTAATAGCCTAGAAATGATTTCTTTAACTAATTCTTTAAGTAGAATAAATTTTATACATTGGTAGGATGTATGAGTATGAGTAATATTGGAATATATCTTAGGACATGTTTATGAGTTGTGATTGAAGAATTTGAATTTATAGTATCATACTACGTAGTCAGTGATCTAATGGTAGGATTGAAATCTTATAATGTTGGGGATGTAGTTGAATGTCCCTTATGAAAATATTGTATGGATGTTCTTAATGAATGAATTACTAATCTTATTAATGAAAATTACTAGTAAGTGTATGGATAGACGGTACAATGAATGCTTGTCTTTTAGGAAAGGATTAGAATGTATCATGTGTTATGGTTTAAGATTATATCTTCATTTGGTGGATGCTATTAGATGTTATCAAATTTGGATATTGTACCTTAATTTGTGTTGAGATGAATTCGTGTAGTTACTTAATTTGTAATAAGATGATTGTTGGTTAATTGATATAGTGTAAGAGATTTTAGGAGTATTAAATGAGCTATGGGTTAAATGTTTAGAAAGACTTTGTGATTATTGCCTTATGTACTTTAGGAATCATGATGAAGTAATAAGCATGCTAGGAGCATAGAATCATAAATGATTATGTGGAATTTAATCATAAATGGATATGGTGTTAATGCAATGTAAGGGTTAATCTTGGTATGTGAATGGTGATGTTAATAGTCAAAGGTTGGTTAATGGTAATAGGAACATTTGTACTTGGTGTATAAACTAAACCTAAGAGAATAAGGGAAATAGCTATTCTTTGAAAGATAGAATCTCATATTAAATGAAAGATTAAGTAGGTTGCATATCATGAGTGTTAGGTATTGCTATGATGTACCCATGTGTGTATAATGATTAAGATTATGAGGTATTGATCTAGAAGAAAGTAAATGCTTATTACTTATGTAGGTAGATTAAGTAATGGCATTGGGATACCCTAGGGAATTAGTAGAAATGATTTATTGTATTCTGCTTGCGTAATTATTTGAATAGCTTGAGTGAATAATTCTACACTTAAATGGTGTTTGTATGCTAGCTGCATTGCTTAAGTGATGTTATGTGTTGTCTTGTTAAATAAATAAAAAATTAAATTAGTGTGTATTTAGCTATATTTCTCTGGGGTATTTTGGCGGGCATTACATTGATATCCTTCAATATTTCTTCATCCAAAAGACTTGAGTGCAATTAGTTTCTATTGCAACATATTCAACTTCTGCAGTAGATAAAGAAATACATGAGGTTTTTTGTTGATCCATGAAACCAATTTCTTTCCAAGAAAGAAAGCTCCACCAGAAGTGCTCTTCCTATCATCAGTATCTCCTACAAATTCTGAATTTGTATATGCACATAAAGTGAAGTTATGATCTCTAGAATACCATAAGCCATATTTTGTTGTTCCTTGCAAATATTAGAATATCCTCTTTACTGCACATTCATGATTTTCTTTAGGATTCCTTTGATATCTTGAAACAATGCTTATTGCATTCATAATATCAGGTCTAGTATGAGTTAGATATAACAAGCCACCAATCATAGACTTATACCTTGTCGAATTTACCAGTGCATATGTGTCTTTGATAGATAATTTATCACTTATCACCATAGGAGTACTTACCAGTTTGGAATTATCCATACCAAACTTCTTCAACAATTCCCTTAGATACTTAGTTTGATAGATAAAAATGCCTTTGTCGGTTTGAGTAATCTGCAAACCTAAGAAAAATCTCATCTCACCAATCATAGACATTTCAAATTCATTCTTCATATTATTAGAGAATTCCATGCACAATTTATCTTCACCTCCAAAAATAATATCATGAACAAATACTTTGATGGTATGATGAAAGAATAAGTATCCTGTAGAATACTGAGAGGGGGGGTGAATCAGTATATTGAAAAACTAATACAAAGTTCCCAAACTCAAACTCGGTCACACAAAGTAAACATATCTCAGTCAAGATCAATATTCATAAGAATATTTGACATCAACTAGTTTAACTATTATGATAACTTAATAGTAAATAACTTCAATCTTGTAAACATCAACAATGCTTAATCATAACTCAACATATTCATCTCTCAATGCTTCTACTTAACATGCCTTATTAGAAGTTAATCAAATCAACAAATAAGATCACAACCACAAAAGCATTCACCACTTGACACAAATGTTTATACATGGAAAACCCAAATAGGTAAAAAACACGATGAGATAAGAATCACAAGGATAGCTATCTAAACTCTTCTGAAGTTCACCCTATTAGGAGCCAAGCCTGTTAAAGCTTTACAATAAGTCCTGTTAAGAACTAATTCCGGTTAGGAATCACCTAGTTAAGGGATTCACAAATATACCTTGATGAAAAGTGCAATACCCTGTTAGGAGTAACCTTGCTGGAGGATTTAAGAATCCAAGCTAATGGACCACCTTGTTAGAGGATTTAATGAGTAACCAAGCTTGTTAGAGTTTACCCGGTTAAGGGATTTCACTTCTGTTGTAATTGTTAGAAAACAACAAGTTTTCTTAATCTATCTAAGTAGCACTACATTTTCTTGATCGGATCCTTCTAAGCTTCAATCTTCCTTCACTCAAAGTGTAGATCCATTCACTAGTTAGGCAACTACACACTCAATAGGTTTCTATCAATCTTGCCAACAACCTTTACAAACAACTTCATCGACCTTAAATACAAATCAATTAGGTTGGTAAAACAACAAAAACCTAATTCTCATCATCGAGATTACAAACAAGTCAGTACAATCCCAACCATGAGAAATCATGACAATCTCTTCACATTCTTCAAGAAAATTCCAACCACTCCATGATCACCACTTCATCGGACTTTGTAACTCATCACATGTTGTGCATTAGATGCAATCCACTTTGCTCCTTCCCTAGACAAAAAAAATGCGCCAAAACAATTTGAACATATCCTCATACAATGATCACATGTGTCTCCATAATTACTGCTTATCAGATAATAAACCAACAAACTTGATTGGTTAGGGTTGAGCAGTTGATAAGGTTTACTGGTTATATTACATAGAAAGTTTTAACCCTTTACACCAGTTCACCAGTTCACTAGTTCAACTCACAAACTTTACATACCAGTTTACAACATCTTCCACAAATCTCTTCTTACCAGTTACTAGCCAATATCAAAAACAACAATATCATCAATAACATGAATACCATTACTGGTTCAATTGACATCAATGACAACATATCATTAATGCAATCTCTATGCAAAATGCCAACAAACTCAAAATGCCAACATACTTCAATAATCAAAATGTCATTATTAGAGATCTTGTAATATAAATTACTGTCAGGACTGCCTTTAGTAAAACCAAGCTTCAAAAGATATTTAACCAACCTTGCATACCAAGCTCTAGGAGCTTGTTTTAATCCATATAATTCTTTTCCTAACCTGCAAACCATATCTTTGTCATCTGTCAGTGAAAATCCATCAGGCTGCTCAATGTATACTTCTTCCTCAAGTTAACCATTCAAAAATGAACATTTAACATCCATTTGATAGACCTTATAGTTCTTGTATGCTTCATAAGCAAGAAATAGTCTAACAGCTTCAATTCTAGCTACAGGTGTAAATGTCTCACCATAATCAATTACTTCCATTTGAGAATATCCTTTACAAACTAGTCTATCCTTGTTTCTTACAACTTGACCATCCTCATTTAGTTCCAATAAAATTCTTATTTTTAGGCTGGGGAACTAAAGTCCAAGTCTTATTCTTCTCTATCTGATCTATTTCATCTTCCATAGGCTTTAACCAATTTTTATCTTTACAAACTTCCATAACAAATGCCAGTTCAATTTGAGAAATAAGACATACCTCTTCATTTTCTACTCTTCTTCTTGTCATAACTCCCTTGTTCCTATCTCCAATGATTTGATCTTCAGAATGATTTAACCTTACATACCTTGGTGTCTTCTAAACTTCAGGTTCACTATCCTAATCATCAGTCATAGTTGAATTTTCTGATTGTATCGATGTAACTATGTCAGTGTCTTGTACCGGTTGAGGCATTGTCGGTTTAGTTATGATCATTTACACTATCATTTCTCTATCATATGATATAGATTGATCTTTGTATTGCTCATCCACTTTCACATTTGTGCTCTCCACAATTTTCTACAATCTTTTGTTATAACATCTATATGCTTTTCTCTGAATTGAATATCCAGGGAAATATCCCCTCATCACATCTAGGATCAAACTTCCCAATTGAATCATCCATTTTGATATAACATTTACTTCCAAAAATTCTAAAATATTTAATAGTAGGTGTATGTCCAAACCATAATTCATAAGGAGTCTTACCAGTTTCACCTTTGATATGAACTCTATTGAATATGTAGACTATTGTACTCATTGCTTCTCTCCAATAGATGTGAGGCAATTTGGTTTCCATCATCGTGGTTCTTGCTTCATCCAAAATGGTTCTATTCTTCCTTTCCACTACTCCATTATGTTGAGGAGTCCGGGGTGCAGATAATTGTATCCTAATTCTATTTATCTCACAAAAAAATTGTTAAATTCATGAGAAGTGAACTCATTGCCTTGATCTGATCTCAGACATTTGATTTTGAATCCAGTTTCTATTTCCACCTTTTCTTTGAAGATCTTGAATTTCTCCGAAAGCTTCAGACTTCTCCCTTAGAAAATTCACCCACATCATTCTAGAGTAATCATCAATTATTAGCATGAAGTATCTATCACCTTGAAAGCTTCTGGTCCTTGCTAGACCACATAAGTTAGTATGAATCGAATCAAGCACATCATTAGATTTATCATGTATGCTCTTAAAATAAGTTCTAACTTGCTTTCCCAATTGACATTCCTTACATACCAGATTATGAGGCTTTAAAATCTTAGGTATATCTCTAACTGCCTTTGTTGAACTGATCTTAACAATACAATCAAAATTAACATGACACAACCTCTTATTCCATAACCAACTCTCATCAATATGAGCAATCAAACTTGTCTTATTACTAGTGTTCAAGTGAAAGATATTACCTCCAGTTTGAGTACCAGTTGCAATCTCCAAACTAGTTCTGTTAATGATTTTGCATTTTTTTATCTTTGAACTGAAGTTGGAATCCCTTATTCACCAATTGACCAACACCTAAAAGATTATGCTTTAAACCTTCTACATAATAAACATTATCAATATTATGCTTTCCATCCAAAGAAATAATACCTCTACCTTTGATCATAAATGCTTTATCATCCCCAAATCTGACTTGACTACCATTGTATTCTTGTAGGGACATAAATTTTCTTTTATCTCCAGTCATATGATGTGAGCATCCACTATCAATTACCCATTCATCCTTGTCTACAACTTTTTCTGCCAGGGCCTTTTCTTCATTCTTGATAGCCAGTTCTGCTTCATCTTCCTTTAAATCATAGAACACCCATTCCTTTCCTTTGCTAGATCCACTAATAGAGTCTCCTATCGATTCATCCTCAGAGTCATCACTTACTCCTTCCTCATCCCCTATGTAGCATAGCTTGTTTTTCTTGAATCTATATATGTTATGATTAGGATCAAATAATTTCTTAACTCTTTCTTCAAATCTTGCATTCCTTTTAGGACATCTAGAAACAAAGTGACCAATCTTATTACATGCAAAACATTTAAAAGGTTCTTTTCCTTCATACTTACTTCTTGTCGGTCCTTTAAGTACTCTTCTAGAAAATAAGGCTTCAAGTTGCTCAAATTCTTCATCCTCTTTCCTCATATCTTCCAATTCTTTTTCATATAGGGCTTTCCAATCACTTTTGTCAATAGATGATGATGCATGAAAATCAGGTTCAGACTTTGCAGCTCTAGAGGGTCCAAATTCTTCAAGCTCAAAAGAAGATAATTTCCCAATAAGAATGTCTATGTTAACTGAAGTGTTTGTCATTGTTCTCAATTCATTAATTGCAATAGCCTTCATCTTGTAAGCCAGTGGCAGGGATCTCAAAACTTTAGAAACTATTTCATCTTCACTTAGAGATCCTCCACAATATTGAATTCCCATGACAATCTCATTTACTCTTTCCATAAAAGTAGCAATTCTTTCATTATATTCCACCTTCAAGTTCTCATATCTTACCTAGTAACCATCAAGTTTAGCAATTTTGACAGTAAGGTCACATTCATTCAGAGTTTGCAATTTATCCCACATAACCTTTGCAGATGATTTATCAGCCAATCCCATGATTTTCTGATCAATGAGTGCACACAGGAGGGCTTCTCTAGATCTACAATGATTTTCAATATTTTTGCCCAAGTTTGGAGGAGTAGGATTGCTAGATTTTGGATCATAAGGTGTATATCATTTCCAAGACATCTAAGATGAGTCTACATTGGATTTTCCATATCCCATAGTTTGTTCCATCAAGCTTAGGGATTTCTCTTCTAAAAATAGTTGCTGGTGGATTTGAAGTATTAGTTGGCATAGGATCTACCTCAAGCGGTTAAGCTTCTGCAAAAGAGGACCAAAGCTTTCATATCAATTTTTATAATAACTAGTGGACAACTGAGAGGGGGGGGGGGTGAATTAGTTGTCAACAAATTATATTAATCAAACCACTTTATAACCTTTAACCTAAGCACATAAACATTGAATACCGAAATAGAAAAAATAGATACCGGTAAGCAATAAAAGTTAAGAATGAAATAGATAACTCACACAATGAAACTATACCACATAACACTATGATTTGTATGTGGAAAACCCAATAAAGGGAAAAACCATGATGGGAAGCCTACCCACAGTCAGATAATACTTATGTAGAAAGTTTGTGATACAATAAGGGGCTTGCAAATGCAGGAAGGCACACTGCCTAGAGCGTACTGCTCATTACAAAGGACTCTCACTGACTACAGAGAGGTTATAACCACCTCAATATAACTGGACAACAATCCAGAAGAATGAACTGTTAGTGATAGCATCTACCATGCCTAATTACAGTCCTAGTTAAGCTCAATACCAAAGGCCTATGACCTCTTACATAAACCCAGTTCGATCACCTATGATCAAAAAAATCTCCTTTGCATATGATTTTTCATTCCAAGACCATGACCATGATCTACAATGAGATCTTACATCAATTTATACAAACCCTAAGGCCTAAACCAATTAGATCGGCCACCTAAAATATATTACATTAAGATCATTACATACATCCATATTTCAATGATATGCCATGTTGGCTTTAGACCAAAACAACATTAACCAATCCATAAATCATCCTGGTAACGTGTAGAGACTACGTAACATGATATCGGTCCATAACCTAGATAGGTACCAAACCTAATTTGGGTCCACCATGCCAAAGCAATGTTTCCAATCAGCTGAGGCATGATCAAGGATCACCTTTTGTATCCTAAATTCCATCTAGAAGTTGCATCAGCACCACTTATGAATCTTGTCAAGGATTCTCTGTAAAAGCTCTATCGGTAAAACCTTAAACCCTTACTGGTATAGGATTACTAGAGTGTATGATAGCATTTGATCATCAAGTCAATACCAATTGACCAAAACATACTCTAGAAAAATCAAACCAAACACATTCCATTAACCCAAACATGTCGATAGCATCCAACTGATAGTCCCTTCTGCTGGTAACACTATTTCTACTAGTGGTAACCAAAAATTTTCTATCGGTAACCAATCATAATAGCTAGTGTTGACATCAATGACAAAACATCAACGCAATACATAATCAATTCCTTCATATTTCCAATAGTGGTGACCCCCAAAAGGTCTCTGAGATATTGAAAAGTGTTCTTAGGCAATGGTTTAGTTAGAATATCTACAATGTGTTCCTTAGGAGGCACATAAACTAGTGTGACTTCCTTTGCTTCAACCTTTTCCCTCAAGAAATTATACCTTATAGAAATGTGTTTTGATTTGGAATGAAATACCAGATTCTTTGACATATCAATAGAAATAGTATTATCACAGTGAATAATAATAGGCTCGTCATAAATCACCCTTATATCCTTCAACATTTATTTCATCCATAAAATCTGAGTACAGTTGGTAGTAGCAGCTACATATTCTGCTTCAACAATAGATAATGAAGTGCATGATTATTTCTTGCTAAACCATGAGACCAACTTCTTCCCGAGAAAGAATGCACCACTAGTAGTTCTATTCTGGTCATCCACGTCTCCTGCCCAATCAAAATCTATATATGCACATAATCTGAAGTTGTTATTCTTTGGATACCATAACCCAAAGTCCGTTGTCCCTACCAAATATCTGAATATCATCTAGACAACAATATCATGAGTTTCTCTAGGATCTGACTGAAATCTACAAGCAATACAAACAACATTCATTATATCAGGTCTAGTCTAAGTTAGGTACAACAAAAAACCAATCATTTATTTGTATCTACTTGGATTCACTTTAGGAGATTTATCATCCTTTGACAATTTGCAACATGTTATCATAGGAGTATTGACAAGTTTAGAGTTCTCAAATACAAATTTATTAAGTAGTTTTATCAAATATTTAGTTTGACAAATGAAAATACCTTTATCAGTCTAAGTAATCTGCAAACCTAAGAAAAATTTCATCTCACCAATCATAGACATTTCAAATTCATTCTTTATATCATCAACAAATTTCATGCATAACCTTCTTCTCCTCCAAAAATGATATCATCCACAAAGACTTCAATGATCAATAAGGCATCATGCTCAATTTTTTAATATAAGTTACTATCAGCATTACCTTTACTAAAGCCAATTTTTGAAAGATACTTATCCAATCTAGAATGCCATGCTCTAGGGGCTTGTTTTAGTCCATATAAAGCTTTCTGCAATCTGCAAACCATTTCATTGTCCTCTAATAAAGAAAATTCATTTGGCTGCTCAATATAAACTTCCTCCTCAAGATCTTTATTCTAGAAAAGCACATTTGACATCCATCTGATATACTTTGTAGTTCTTGTTTGCAACATAAGCAAGAAATAGTCTTACTACAATTCTTGCAATTGGAGCATAGGTCTCTTCATAATCAACTCCTTCCTATGAATAACCTTTTGCAAACCACCCTAGCCTTGTTTCTCACAACCTGACCTTCCTCATTTAATTTATTCCCGAAAACCCATTTAGTACCAATAATATTATTGTCTTTAGGTCTAGATACTAGTTCCAATGTCTTATTCTTTTCTATCTGATCTAATTCTTCTTCCATTGCCTTTATCCAATTTTCATCCTTACTTGCTTCAATGAAAGATTCTAGTTCAATTTGAGAAATTAAACATACCTCTTCAAAAAATAACCTTCTTCTAGTCATCACACCTTTCCTTTTATCTCTAATGATCCAATCTTCTAAATGATTTAGTTTCACATACCTGCGAGTCTTTGAATTTTCCTGATTTTATGACTCTCATTGTTGTTCATCTATCACTGTTGAATTTTCTGATGTTACCAGAGTGACAGGTTCAATGTTATGAACTTATTCTTCAATTACCGGTTTTGATCTGATAAATTCATCTTCTAATCCATAGTCATATGATCTACTCTAATTATTTCCTTCCTCATCCACCTTGACATTAATGCTTTCAATTATCCTATTCAATCTTTTGTTATAACATCTATATGCCTTTCTCTTAGTAGAATAACCTAAAAATATTCCTTCATCACTTCTAGGATCAAACTTTTGTTGGTAGTCTGGTACTAAGTTGTCATTGATGTCAACCGACATGATGGGGATTCACATAAGGGTGAGCATAAAGAATGAAGGTCTACCAGTAAAGTACAAACTAGTCTGAAGGATGGTTGCTTGTTTATGATGAAGAGGTAGAATGTTAAAGTTGTCTCACACCACCAGAGGTGAAGATGTACTACTGGTATAGGGTGCTCTACCAGTTAATAGAAGGAGAAAAATATACCAGTAAAGAAATGTACTACTATGTGTTTTTCAGACTGACTGTGTGTTGGTGGTCCATGTCTTGATCATTGTGATGCCATGTGGAGTAGAGGTGGCAAGTGTGTTGTGATTGGTGAAGCCTCAGTGACAGGGTCGATGAAACTGATAATCACTATTAATGAAGAAGCCACAAATCACGGGATTGCATCTAACTGATTGCAGCTTGAGGAAGAAGGTATGATAGAGGAACATCAGAGAGTAGATGGTGCCTGAATCTATGCAAAGGAAATCCGATTCAGGATGTTCTTGAAAAGGAAACATCTGAAGCACTTTATGTGTGGACTGACTTCATGACAAAAGATCTAATTCGAGATTGCCATTTTCCATAAAAGCATGCATTGGATAATGGAAAATATGTGCAGGTGCATTCTTCAAGGACAAGTGATCAATCTCAGATAGGTAGGATTGGAGCTCATGAAGATTGTGTCGAAAAGAGGAAACCCTGACCGCTCAATTTTTTTGAATTGCATTCTGGCGATAAATCACCATATAAGAAATGAGAGCTCAAAACAGAAGTTTTTGTGGATGCTGCGAAAGAGGAGAAGTGTAGTGAGAGTAAGCAAAGAAAAGGATTGTGAGCCTTAGAAAGAATTCTAAGAAAGTTACAATGTGCGTGAGAAAGCATATTGGTGAGAGGATTCTATCAACAGGTCTATAGTCTTACAGTTGAGCCTAATCGGTAAGGTGTGGCAGAGCAAGAAGCATCCTAGTGTGATCCAGTGTGTTGAGAGACTGTGTGTGAGAGGGAGAGAAATATAATAGAGGTCAAGAAATAGGGACAACAATCTCACAACTGATAGTATAATTTTTAGTGGAGGAGAAAACACAGTCAATCGGTAGAGAATTATTTGATCAAAGAGTTGTAGAATTCATTTACAACAAGAAGCCTTAATTGTATTCTAATAGTATTTCAATATACATTGCCAAGTTGAAGCTTGGTGCAGGGGTTGGTTCTCCTTGGGTTGGTGCCCAAAATCTTTGTAAGTGAGTGTTTTACCTATGAGACTGGATTGGATTAGTAGTCTCCAACAACTTTTCTCACTGAGGTTTTTCCCATATTGGGTTCTCCTCATAAATCTAGTGTTGTGAGTTACTTGTGTGTGAATGATGTCTGTTATCACTGTTTAAGAAATGGGTTTTCTTTTCCCACAATTGGCTACGTTTTTGAAATTTTGAGTCAGGTATGCTATTAATCGCTTTAGGTCCATTTTAGGTCTTTAAGGGTTAAGGGTTTTTAGTTTTAATCACTGAAATATCTGATCAAAACCCTCTGGTTTCTATTCTTATGTTATTTTATTCACTTAAGTGATGGGTCTTGGGGTCGTGTGAAGTGTCCCCCTTGTTATTTACCTAAGCGGTCATTAAATAATTGTAAAAAACCTATGCCTTATGTCTTTTTCCTTCTAATGTTGCCGGGCCCAGTAAGTGTCATGCAACTCCCAGATGGATCTACGTCTTTCGCTATTTCGTTAGGCGAAGTTGCGGGTGTATTAAGCTATGTGAAATAGCAAAAGGAAAAGGCACGTTTGACTATGTGCATTAGATCTAGTTTAACGAGACTCCATCTTGCTTTAGATATAACGGTTGGCGTTGATTTGTAGCCAAAATGAGCAAGTAAAATACCTTTCGCAAAATGGTGAAAAGGTTTGGCGGGACCCAGCGGTGAAGACTTTCCCACAGCTAAAAGGTGATCAAGTTCAAAAGGAATCGATGGCTCGCGTTGTTTCACTACTGATAGATGCTCACATGTTATACTTTGCAAAATAGTGAAAGGTTTTTGGGCCCGGGCAAAGGGGGTTCATAAGTGGCATAACAGATGCGCAAGTCTTTGAGATCTAACGGCTAGCGCAGTTTCGTAGGAGAAAGATGCTTGAAGGATAGCTTTCACGAAACAGCGAAATGACATGGCATTCCAAGCAAGTAGTCTAGCTGGTTGAGATGGTAAGTAAGATAATGACATGTGGCCGAACATGAAAGTGGTCAGCAAATCGGATCTAAGGAGTAAAGGGTGGGCCCAAGATGATGAGTCATGCTGTAGAATAAGAAGTGACTTGGCAGATGCAGGTGGCAAGGATGAAGTGGATCCCACTGATTTCTTTCAGCGAATAAAAAGTTGACATGTCATTTCGGGAATGACAAAACACCAGGTGGATAAAGCTAAGTCAAAAGACCCACGTCCACTGGATTTAAGTAGGTTGTTAAGCATCAAGCAAGTTTAATATGATCTAATGGTTCATGTGAATTCACGAAGGTAAGATGCTACTATTTTAAAACCTATGAATAGGCAAAAGAGCTGGTGGGCCCGAAAAACAAATAAAGCATAAAGGTAAAAGGTGATCAACTCTATTTTGATCCAAGGGTTCTCGTTGTTTAGTGGCTGTGAATTAGCTGAGGATTAAGGCCTGCAAAATGGCGAAAGAGAAAGAGAGGTTTTGTCCAACATGATGTCAAATGATAGCTGCTACCCTTTGTAAGGCTCAATGGTAACGTGTCGATTGACATGTGGTTTCAAAAGATGATTGAGGACTCACCAAGGTGTAACCAATGGTTATAAAGGGAAGTAAGACACGTGGTTAACTCTGAACTAAACCCGAAGAGTGTTCTAGGGATAATGGTCGAATACCATGTGGCATTTATTAACCGGTGAATGGGTGGGGTAAGTGATGTAAGCATAAAGGTCTCACTTAAAGGTTGTTCATCTCAAGATTGATCCAATGCTTCTCATTGTTTCATGACCCAAAGTTGGAAGCGGGTTAAAGCTTACAAAATAGCAAAAAACTGTTAGCCATCAAAATGAGGTGTAGTTAGTGAAAAAGTTGACTATCTAGATAAGAGTTAAAGGTCGGGCAGTTAGAGTTCCATCTAATGCTTGGCATAGCTTCGCAAAAGGAAAATGCTCGGGGGTTAAAGCTTGAAAAATGGCGAAAAGGAGGTAGGGCCCGATGCAAAGGCGAAGGTGTTAAGACAGTGTAAAGACCGATCAAGTTTCATCCGATCAGACGGCAGGCGTGATTTCATTTGGCAAAATTGCTAAGATGTTATGCTCTGCAAAATGATGAAAGAATGGAAAGGAAAATGCATGGGTGTGTTGTGACCCATTGGAGCAAAATTTTTGAATTCTTTCATGAATTCAATTCTGAAGGGACGGTCGAAGCATGCGGTATCAATGTTGCAGTTAAGAGCCCAACTACCGTATATGATATCAGATCAGTTGAATGAAGGCATCATTTCAAAGAGTTGTTGCAGAGAAGCAATTACAGAGCAAGTTTCTTCAAATACAGAGCAAATTTCTTTAGTTGAAGAGCAGATTTCTTCAAGCAAAAAATAGGTTTTCTTTTGCTCCTGCTTGGCAATTACTTAACTGTGTGTTTTAATTGAGGTTTTGATTTATTATAGAATAGTTGGGGGTAGTAATTAAATTGCTTGCATAGTTGTTTAAGATGGCACCTAAAAGAGAATTCTTAGGAAGGTTAATTACTAGGAGAGGGCTATCTGTGATGATTTCCTAGAACAGTTGACAATGTCAACCAATGTGGTGGCAAAGGTAAAGGAATTAGTGCCAAGAGCTCCTCGCCTAAAAATAGGAGAAGGATTATACGATAAAGGCAACTAGCTAAGAGACCCACTGACAGGGTTGTCTGGGTTGGGCTTATTTAAGGTCAAATTTGGTATGAGACACTCCCCCACCCCATTGAATAGTATTTGGGAATTGGATGTAGGAAAATTAGTGGTTCCTAGAGTGTTAATGGATGTGGACCTCCTAACTCAAATTGCACATAACTATGACCTGATTACAAAGAGTATTAAGGACATAAATGGAAAAACCCTCATTGAGATTAATGATGAGGAGTTCAAAAATGCATTCGGGCTTAGTGAAGTATCCAACTATTTGGAACCCATCAATTTCAAATCATTGGCTCAGGTTCACAATGCATAGAGGAATCACCTTAGAAATGGGCCTCGTAAAGAGTTTTTTGTTAAGATAGGTGGATTAGCTGTTGTAGGACCTAATACTACAGAGCCTTTCTCCTTGAATATGTTCACCCTTAGAGCTAAGGGATTATATTGGTCACTCTGCCAAATTCTTGGAGAAGATGCTGAAGCAAATATACCAAGTCAGTATATGTTAATGATTGCTCAAATTTTGAACCCTTCTCTGGCAGTGGCATTTGATTATGCCCCTTATATCACTGATGCTATCCATGAAGGATTGATAGGAATAAAGAATGGGAAAGTGGATAGGCCTTTTGGATGGTACTCCCTCCTCATGCATTTACTTTTATTCAAGGGTGGTGACTATTTTGCAAGTGGAATGGATCTTGTAAAAGAGAAAGATGGAGAAAAGATGCTAGTTCAGTTATGGAGTACAGTGCTATCATGGGACAGAGAAGATGCTAGCTTCTTAAAGTTTGATAAGTGTTTTGCATCTAAGATTAGGACTCTCATCTGTTCAGAGAATCCAAGAGTCCCCAAGTTTGTTTTGGAATTTATTAGGCCAAAAGAGTTTGCTGAGAATATAAAAATTGTCCACAATTGGGGTGATATCTACTTATACCATGTCTCCACAATTTTTAGAGTATTTGGTTTCAAAGGCACTCCATTTTTGTTACCCTATCAAGTCCCTCTCAAAGTGGGAATTACAGAAGACCTCAGATAGATTGGTAGTGTGCAAGAGGCAGAGCTTACAGGTAGAGGTAAAGGGACCATTTTCCCTATAGTTATCATAGCCCACCAATTTGTAATAACTAAAGGAGGTTGGAAATGCTTTGAAGATTTTCTTTGACCTTATCATTTATCAACTGCAGTATCTAGGTGTGCTGACCATAAAGATTTCTTCAATGACATGTTCAGAAAGATGGCAATATGCAGAGGTAGACCCCACCAATTCTAGTTTCCTAAAGACCTCATTAGGAATGAGTTTGATTTAGATGAGAAAGAGCTAAGGAAGGGAAAGTGGGTGGCTTACAAAAAGGCCTTAGACTTTGTACACCAATTTGATACTAGCTATGACCCATTGTCTAGCTTCCACCCCTTTGAAGAAAAGGTAAAAATTTTAATTCTTTGTTTTGAAGATGTGATGCAGACACTGAAAGAAAAGAGGGAGGTTGTAATTAAGAACAACCCTGAGAAAGCAAGACTAGTTCTAAGTAGGTCTACATCTTCCAGAGTAATTCCTCCTGGTGATTACATGTTACATAAGAAGTCCAACTACAGTGTGTTGATGCCAACAACAGGAAAACCTTCTACCTCAAAATGGAAGAGGAAGATACAAGATTTCATTGACATCTAGGACAGCCCAAAGAAACAAAGAATGGGAAAGGAAATACAATCTGATGAACCCTTATATTCCCCATCTCAATCCCCTATTCATATAGGAGATGAACAGGCAGTAGCTGAACAATTGATCCAATTAGGCAGTCTTGGAGAGATAGCCTACACATATGATGAGGTGGAAGAGGGAATGCCAGAAGATCCAAGAGTGGGATCCTAAGATCAAACACGCCAACGAGGATTTCTTGGCTGATAATAACTTTATCACATCAGAAGCTTTCATGCAATTTGTGTGGAAGCGAAATATTGATAAATTTAATGCTAGGTGTGAAAATAGGAAAGGTGAGCAACCCCACAAGGACCCAGCTTTGGTGGAGGAAGAGATAAAGCAAGAAATGGATGATGAGTTTAAAACCATCACTCCTAAGCTAGGAAGAGATATGGTAGCACAGGCTGGGGTACTCATTCTCCCTGAATGGGACATAGCAGATGCCTTGGTTCCAGAGGTAGTAAGAAAGGAGACCAAACCTATGGAGGGAGTCACTTTCAGCAAGGATAATGCTGCACTGGTCTTATGGTCTCTAAAAAGAGATGAGAATAAAAGGAATAAGGACACCTTAGGGTCAAGTTACCTTGGACGAATGATAGTGAAAAGAGTGCAGAACACTGGGGTAGTGGAAGCTGCTAGCACTGTACTAGAGACTGCAAGATTTAATGTTGCAGTAGCAGAAAGAGAGGCAAAAGAAGAGGCAGATCTCCAAGCTAAGCTGGAGACAATTTTAAAAGCTTATAAAAATGCCAAGGAAGAGGTAAGGGGTAAAGATAGCATCATTGCCAAATTGACAAGTTAGTTGGTAGGACAATACCATCAAGGTGAGTCCTCAACATTAATGATCTCCTCTTCTCCTACAAGGCCTCCACCTACCAGCCCCATTATTGAATTCCCACCATCTCCAGCACCTTCTAGTTCTCAATTGATTGAAATCACTTCCCATGAATTGGAGAATCTAAAGCAGGCTCAGGCCTTGTATGCAAAGAAATATGAAGAAAGAGTAAGGGCTAAAATTTCAAGTTTTGCTGACACCATAGGGTCCTCATTAATGTATAACAATATGAGCAAGATTCTAGATATGTGGAATGAGCTTAATGAAGATAAGGCTGTATTAATGCCTATTTTTGACAAGTGGAAGCCCAGAGAGTAGGATTTGGAGCTTATTTGTGTATCCTATGATGAAGTAGGGGCTGATCCCATTATCAAATCCACTTGTGACACAACAAAGGACCTAGTAAAATTAGCAGAAGGAGTAGATAATGCAGATAAGAAGATCAATGTGTACAAGAAAGAGTACACTTATCAATTATTTGAATTACTTCTAGGGGGTTTTGCTAGCCCAATTCAATTAAAGGACAAACAAGTGTGGCTTAAGGAATTAGAAGCCAAATTGTCATTAAGTATAAAAGGAATTATTAACTCAGAGGATGCTTCCCTATTTGTCAAAGCAATTGAGGAGATAGAGAAAATCAAATCTCATTATGGTTTTCTAAATTCAGTGGTTAACAAAATGAGGAATTCTTGGAAAAGGTTAGCCAAGATAAAAGCAAAAGTGATTAACTTCGCATGGCTAGCTGATGATGTATACAATGAGTGGACAAGAAAGTATGCAATACTGGATGTAGAGCAGTTAGAAGAGGTTGCAACTGGACAACAAGTAGAGGAGGCCGCAGATGCTGAAAAGGACTTGTAATAGCTTCTTGAAAAGACTTTTTTGTAACAAACTTACTGTTGCAAGGTCCGAAGGTTGTATGCATCCATGTTATTATAAATGGATACCAGGACCAATGTAAAAAGGGATTGCAAGAAATTGTAAGAAAACACTGCAAAAATTTATCTGAGCTTTTTTCTAAGTGTAGCATCCTAAAATTGCGACACTTGCAATTTTGACTGCATTTGGGTCTTCACGATGGCGGCGCAACGTTGAACCTGAATGGAGACCCCAAAACTTGCTTATAACATCAAAAACTGCATTTTTCAGCACCTTGGCCTGATCCTCCTTGCACCCTGCTATCTAGGGAGGTGGGACCATGGCGCCTAGCGCCCTGGTCCCCCAGGACCATGGCGCCTAGGGCCCTGGTCCCTGGCCCTATTTTGGGCTCGGTCTCTTATGGGGTTTCGGGTCTTTAAGTTTGCAAATTGGAAAATACGGTTGCTATGTCGGCCCAAGGTCAGAAAAATCAGTCTATCAGCCCTAATTGACAAGTATATAAACTACATTCCCTCTCTCAAAAAGGGAGGAGGACATATGTGCGCAAAAGGCGGAAGCGATATTCAAACATTCAAACATCCAAGCATTCAAGCATTCCTTCAAGCAATTAAGTATTCTAAGTCTCCATTCAAGGCTAAGTGTTGCATTCAAGACAAGGATTCAACCATTGAAGAGGAGATCACATACAACATACAACATACTACATACATTACACCTTCGCATGTAAGAATAAAAACATTCTTACAACAAGGTATCAGTACTTGTTTACATTACAAACATTTACATTTACAACATTCTCATTTCTTGGTTAATTCCAAAACTGGGGTTTGACCTAAAGGCAAACCCCTCATCCCTAACCCCCCAATCGTCCTCTCTTTTCTGTGTGTAGGTTGCAGGTACGCGGTTGTAATTGAAGATCTGGAATCCTTGTGCAGAGACGAACAGATCCAACTTCGTTTCGTGGATTTTTCGGAGGACCGTGTGCACGTCGGGCGCCATCGTCTGGTCAACTTTTGCTCAAATTTGCAGAACAGCACCGTCTCGACATTTTACTGCTAATTCCAGATCCGCAGCTTCATCCCATATCCCTATCTCTGTTTATAAGCGAATCTTTCTTGCTTTACATGCATTCCTAGTTCAATCTTTCTATCTACATTCTTTACAAAAGAGGGTATCCTTGATGTCACAACCCTTGAAACTCATATAGAATCCAATCTTGCCTTGCATGGGATTGGATCTTATGGGTTTCAACCCCTTTTTTGAATGTAAAGTCTCTCCTAAGTGAAAACCATCAACCCTAGTGACTCTCCCTTCTCTCTCCTTGGAGTTGGGGAGGGGAGAATGACTAGGGTTCGATTTTTCCGCTTTACATTTTGGTGAACCCAACGTGAACATCCTCATTCTGATTATTCATGGTTAGATCTGAAAAATTTGCTTCCTTAATTACATTTTTCATGTTTGATCTTTTGCAAATTTTAGAGGCTAATTGCATAAAAACCCTAAAATTTTCTTTTTAGTAATTAAACTTGTGAAATGTTTAATTGTTAATGCTTGTTTTAGATCTACCCTTCTATTGCAAATTGTCAATTCATATTTATGCTTTAATTCTGAAAATTAAGTGGTTAAATGTCAAAACCCTAATTTTTTAAGACCTTCTTGATTCAACCTTTGACTGATAATTTCACTAATCAAAACACCTCCAAATCGGCTGTAACTTTGGATTCCGCAACAAAATCACAATATCTTTCTTCCCTGAAAATTTAGAAAAAAGTTGGGAGGACGGTGTGCACCCTGAGCACCATCGTCCCCGACATTTTTTTTGAAATTTCGGGAGCTAGATCTTACTGTATTTTTCTGCTAAAATCCAGAATTTTGGCTGATTTTATCAATTTTAACACTTTCAAAATTAAAGTCAAAGTTGGTCTAGCGATTGCTTGGATTGAGGCTTCTAATCATTCAAAAATTGTTGAAATTGAAATTTGTCTTAAAATTGTGTTTCTTACAGTCCTAAATCTAAAAAGTGTGTTAGCATTCATTCGAAATTTCAGTGCTTTATTCAAATTTTTGCAATTTGTGACTTTTGAAATTAAGTGTTTAATTGCAACAACCTTGATTTCCACTTTCAAATTCGAATTTTGCATGAAATCGAGTCAACTTTTAAACTTCAAAACTTGCATTGCTTTTAGCATTCCCTCTAAAATCATAAAATTCAAAATTATAGTTTCCCTCTCTTTTTCAAAATTCAAATTTTACATTTTTTCAACAATCTTAGTAGGGTTCAATTTTGAGATCACAACTTTAATTTGGCCTATCTACAGATCGTAAAATCACTCAATTTTTTCAGATTAGCTTTAAAATCATCATAACTTTCATCCCTGAAAATTTCAAAAAAATTTGCGAGGACCGTGTGCACTCCGTTCACCACGGTCCCGGACATTTTTCCCGAAATTTTGGGAGATTGTCCTGATTGTATTTAACAGCTTAAATCTAGGAGATTGGCTGATTTTATTAAAATTTGCTACCTCTAAAATTCAAAATCTTCTCTCTCTCTTTAGTGCATGAGTTTTACAACAATAAGTCCTACTTACACTATTCCCATTAGACGAAGCCTTAGAATTAAGTCTTTCCAAGGTTTAATTACTGAGGAGATGGAACCTAATTTGAATGGCCTTTTTAACGAGGACATGGGTAATTCCTCTAATCTTCTTAATGATGAAGAAGCTCTCCATGAGGTTTCTGTATAACAACTTGCGAAATTGGATAACCAATTTGATGATTTTCGACAATGGATGTCTCAAGAATACCCCGATAGTCAAGCTCTTTCATTAATTGAGGGTCTAAAACGTATGGTTCAAAGTGATAAGAATGGAATTGATATTTTGCGTGGTATTGCACACATTGTGGATTCGAATGTGATGCCGACGAAAAGTTGTGCCGAAACTTTAGGTTATACACAACCTCCTACTCAAGTTAATCATTCTATTTCTTTGATAACTTCTATTGCTAGTATACCCACTTTTACATCAAACATAATGACTACTTCAATACAAGACATTCCTCCTATGATCACTAATCATGGGGGAAATCCTTCTTCAATCAACCCTCTTCCTTCATTCAATCCGACTTCTTCATTCATTCCTTCAATGAGTGTTCCTATTATATCTCCACAAATAAACATGACACAAGGGGGCAATTCATTTAACCCTTCCATTCCTCCTGGTAGTGTTCCTCTTTTCCAATCATCTCCTCTGACTAACTATCATAGTGTCCCACCACCTTACTCTCTACCTTCTTTCAATAACATAACACATCCATCACAATCTAACACGTCTAATATGAACTCTTCGACTGAAGCGACCATTAACAATCTTGCACAAACTGTCTCTTCTTTGCAGCAACAAATTGCCTCTATGAATCAATCTAAGTTTAGTGTGGCCACATTTGATGTTGCGAGCCCACTTTCTCTTGACATTCTTCGAGCTATCCCCCCTAAACATGTTGAAATTCCGCATTTGGAGCTTTATAATGGTAAGGGTGATCCTTTAACACATGTTAAGACCTTTCAAACAATATGTACTGATTTTGCTTATGACCAAAGGTTGCTTGCAAAATTGTTTACTAGAACATTAAGAGACAAAGCCCTACAATGGTATTGCTCGTTGCCTTCTTATTCTATTACTTCTTTTGAACAACTTGCAAATGCTTTTATTCAACAATTTCAAAACAATATAAGTCCTAAAGTTACTTTGATTGATTTAATGCATTGTAAACAAGGTGTTAAAGAAAAAGTGACTGATTTCATTGGTAGATATAAGCATTTGTATGCTCAAATTTCTTTTCCAGTACCTGACAATGATATTCAAAGAATCTTTATTTCTAATTTACAAAAAGATATTAGAGAAAAACTCCTATTTTCTGAGTTTACTTCTTTCCAATAGTTGTGTGCAACTCTTCACAATTATCAACTGACTGTGAGTCAAATGGAACAAGCAAATCCTATGGCTCCGAGTGATAAGGGTGATAGTAGTCAACAACCATTTGGGAAGTTTAAACCAAATAGAGAGTCCATTAAATTCAATGAAAACATCATCAACAACCATGTGAATGCAGCATCAGGTGTTCCTCCTATTTCTAAGTTTTTCAAGAAAGAAAGAAAGTTTACTCCTTTGAATGAATCATTGCATAGTATTATGAATAAGTTATTGGAACAAAATGTGCTTACTCTTCCTCCTATAAGGCAAATCGATCCTGCAAAGATTAACTCACCCTATTTTGATAACAAATCTTTTTGTCAATTTCATCATCAACCTGGGCATGATACTGAAAAATGTTTTGCTTTAAAGGGTAAAATTCAAGATTTGATTGATAATAATACTATCTCTGTTTCTGGTGTGAATGATAAAGGCAACAAATCTGTAGCTCCTCCTAACCAAAATCTTAAGATTTTTACTAATCCATTGCCTTCTCATACCTCTAATGCGATTGATACTAATGATTCCTCTGTCTCACCTGATGATCTTTTGTCCATGACTCCGAATGTGATTAACTTTGTAGAGCAGTAGAAAATCCCTAAAGAACCTTGCATCACATTTGATTCCAGTGAAACTATCAGGGCACCTGATGGTCCTTTATATGTAGTTGCAAAAATCAAGAATACACCTTGCCGTGGAGTGCTTATTGATCCTTCTTGTATGGTTAATATCATTACTGAAGAATTTCTTTTTACTTTGCAATTGAATCAAGTGATCTATGATGAAACAAATGTGGTTGTGAAACTATTTGATGCATTTTCTTCTCCTACAATTGGTTCTATTACATTACCTATTGAGGTCCATAACAAATCCCTTGATGTGGACTTTGCTATTATTCCATCATCCGAACAATTTCATGTGAAGCTAGGCTGTCCTTGGTTATCTTCCATGAAAGCTATTGCTTCTCCTATTCACAAGTGTTTGAAATTTCCCCATAATGGTGAAGTTGTTACTGTCAATCATAGTCTCTTTAAACCAATTGAAAGAACTCCTAGTGTTCCTATTGATTACTTTTGGCCTAAACAATTCCAATCTCTTCCTCTGCGAAGTGATCATCTTTTCAAATCTTATCAAAAGTGGAAAAAAGATATGATCCTATCTCTAAGTGAACCTAGAACACCCAAACTTGACATTCCTATCGTTCTTGAGAAGGAAGTTCTTCCTTTGAAAGATAAAACTAATGTCTTTCCTCAAGAAGATTCCCAACCCATTCCTATGAATGTGACTATGCCTATGATTAATAAACTTCCTAAAAGTAGACCTATACCTCCTCGTCATGATGGACTTGGTCTCCTTCCTAAACCAAATATTCCTCCCTTATATGGAGCAGTTCCTCCTCCTTCCTCTTATGGAGAGAAGAGACCTTCCTCTTCTCCTATTGTTCAACCTAAGAGACCACAACCTAAACACCCAAGTGATAAGGATGAGAACATTCCTCCTCCTCAATCTTCTCAACTTCCTACTAAGACTAGACGGAATCGTTCTGCACGTGAACGCCGATGAAAGCATCGTCTTAGAGCTCAGGCAGCTGCTTCTCAAACTTTGCAATCCCCAAAAACACCTTCAGCTAGTATTATTCCATTTTCTCCTCAGCCGACAATTGAGCCGAAATCTCCTAAACATAAGATGCATGATGGTCTTGATCCTGTGCGAGTTAAAGATCCTATTTTTATAAATCTTGATGATGATATAGATGAAAATGTTATTCATGATGAAAATGTTACTTCTGTTCATTCTGATAGTGAATATGAATATGTTGATGTTGATAACCATCTATCTAATGAATTTTCTAAAGCACTTATCCTAGCTCCTAGACAAGAACACCGTGGCTTGGGATATGAACATAGCCCTTGTTTGGATCTTGTGATAGCTCCATCTGCTGTGTTGGATGTTCCTCCTCTACCGTGTTTCCTACCTTCCTGAAATATTGATCAGCAAGATCGGGGGGTAGATGATGTGCTAGACTAGTTCATTAGCATAGCAGAATCTCTCCTCGTCTCTTGATCTCTTTTGTTACTTCTTCTATGTGTTATTCTCATTCTTCTATTTGTTGTCCCTAGTGTTGTCTACTTGAGGACGATGCAAAGCATTGAGATCTCTTGGTCTCTCTCATGTTGACTCAAAAGACACATGTGTTCCCTTCTTCTAGGTGACCTTCCTTGATTGGGGAATGAAGAACAATTATGCATACATACATATGATATACATGAATTATCATACATCATACTGACCCCGAGGAAAGCGAAGTCACCTCATGCTTTGTGTTTTGTGTCTATTATCCTTGGGCTTATCTCACACTTGGGGGCTAAATCCTTGTGATAACGTGCTCCTTTTTCATTTCTTATATGTATCACTACCTTAAAGCAATCACCCCCAGTGAGGCATGTGCGATCGCTTTAATGTAGGGGGGCATACATCCCGTTCATATCTTTTCAAGATACTTCAAAATTTCTTGGCGAATTTAGCTTTGCCTATTTTTAATATCTTTCTTGCATGACTCATAGTGAGGGAGCCTTACTACTGACAGTCATGGTTCTCCCTCATGATCTTCCCTTTTAACTTTGTCAATCGAAGTCGTAAGATCCTTAGTCCACTGGGGGCTTGGTGTATCTTGCCTCCTTGATGTGGTGAAAGTTTTTCAATGTTGTTTCCTTGTACTTTACTGGAAGTATGAGCGTACGCTTATACTCCCACTAAAGTGGGGGCTAAATGTAGCATCCTAAAATTGCGACACTTGCAATTTCGACTGCATTTGGGTCTTCACGATGGCGGCGCAATGTTGGACCTGAATGGAGACCCCGAAACTTGCTTATAACATCAAAAACTGCATTTTTCAGCACCCTGGCCTGATCCTCCTTGCACCCTGTTGTCCCAGAAGGTGGGACCATGGCGCCCAGTGCCCTGGTCCTTCAGGACTAGGGCGCCCAGTACCCTAGTCCCCTAGGACCATTGCGCCCAGCGCCCTGGTCCTTGGCCCTATTTTGGGCATGGTCTCTTATGGGGTTTCAGGTCTTTAAGTTTGCAAATTGGAAAATATGATTGCGATGTCGGCCCAAGGTCGGAAAAATTAGTCTATCAGCCCTAATTGACAAGTATATAAACTACATTCCCTCTCTCAAAAAGGGAGGAGGACATATGTGCGCAAAAGGCGGAAGCGATATTCAAACATTCAAACATCCAAGCATTCAAGCAATCCTTCAAGCAATTAAGTATTCTAAGTCTCCATTCAAGGCTAAGTGTTGCATTCAAGACAAGGATTCAACCATTGAAGAGGAGATCACATACAACATACAACATACTACATACATTACACCTTCGCATGTAAGAATACAAACATTCTTACAACAAGGTATCAGTACTTGTTTACATTACAAACATTTACATTTACAGCATTCTCATTTCTTGGTTAATTCCAAAACCGGGGTTTGACCTAAAGGCAAACCCCTCATCCCTAACCCCCCAATCATCCTCTCTTTTCTGTGTGTAGGTTGCAGGTACGCAGCTGTAATTGAAGATCTGGAATCCTTGTGCAGAGACGAACAGATCCACCTTCATTTCGTGGATTTTTCGGAGGACCGTGTGCACGCCAGGCGCCATCGTCCCATCAACTTTCGCTCAAATTTGCAGAACAACACCGTCTTGACATTTTACTGCTAATTCCAGGTCCACAGCTTCATCCCATATCCCTATCTCTGTTTATAAGCGAATCTTTCTTGCTTTACATGCATTCCTAGTTCAATCTTTCTATCTACATTCTTTACAAAAGAGGGTATCCTTGATGTCACAACCCTTGAAACTCATATAGAATCCAATCTTGCCTTGCGGGGGATTGGATCTTATGGGTTTCAACCCCTCTTTTGAATGTAAAGTCTCTCCTAAGTGAAAACCATCAACCCTAGTGACTCTCCCTTCTCTCTCCTTGGAGTTGGGGAGGGGAGAACAACTAGGGTTCGATTTTTCCGCTTTACACTAAGTATTAATGGAGAACATTCAAATGTTTTTGTAATACTTTCTGAGATAATATCAATACACAGACTATTGGTTTTGAGTTCAAACTTTGTGTTGTCTTCAATTGTGTTTGCAAATGTTTACTATTTCAAGTAGATGTGTTTCTTAGCTATTTCTTTTCAGGAGGGGAATTTAAATACGCATAAATTATTTCTATCAGTAAAATCTTTGTGAGATACTTTGAATTTGATAAATGCAGTTTAGTTTGGTATGAATAAATTCTTATGTATGTCAAGCATATGTGGGGATCTGCAGAAGCCAAGCTAGTAGGATGTGTGGAGATATTTGATTGTGGGGATATTGTTTGAACTTAGATGACTCTGTGGCCTGTATAAGGCACTGGTATCTATGAAGATTGTCTTTCTTACATATCTTGTAGGTCAATACTGAACATGAGTATAAGTTTTATTTCTTTGTTTTAGTTAGGTTTAAGGTGATAAGATCCACTGGTTTTCGAACTGGTTTATTGTGGATTTATCTTATAAATGTGTGAACTAAGCTCACAAAAGGTATACCCACCTGAACAAAAGGATAAGTTCGAAGTGTAGAAGGTTAATCAAACCTTGTCATATGTTGTCCTGAAAGTCTCCTTCTCTTTGATCTCTCTTCTACAGACAGAGTTTATCATATTACTATAAGGGTCTTAAGGGGAATTAGATTTTGAGAACAACAAAAGTGGCAACTCTATTGGGGAGAGTCATAGTGAGAATTCAGATGCAAATTTATGCTTTAAATCTATAAGGAAAATCATTGCATGTCTATGGAATAGATTGGTGCTAAAGTGAATATAGAAATGGTGTCTGGAAGTTTCTATTTGGAAATTCTCTCTATTTCTTTTGATATATGATTTTTGGTCTGAAAATTTGCAACATTTTTATCCAGAGCTTGTTTTCCATTCTTTCCCATAGTCTTGTGGGTGGCAACTCTGTTATCTTGTAACCGGTCCTTATGAAATACATATAATTCTAAAGGGAAGACAAATGTAATGCAAGGAGGAAAAAACACCAGATCATTCATGAAGAAGCATCCTCGTGAAACCTTGCAAGAAGGTTTTCCTGAACTGTCACGAAGAGGTCAGAAGAGATTAGTGCTTCATGAACCATCAAAAGCTACTTGGGTGCAGAAGAATAACAGTACCGGTGAGATACCTGATTGACCTGTTTATGCAAAGTCTAATGCTTCTTCTAGAGAATATGAACATGATGTATTAGGTTTCCATTCTAGATTATTTGGAAATATAGATAATGTTCATGCTTTAAATCAAGATATATCTTATGTTAGCATTTCTGCGAGAGATAGGACTAGTTCAAATGCAATCAGACATTCTATGCCTAGAACAATTGATGGAAACATTAGCTTGATTGATATAGATCAAGTTAATGTATCTGATTCTGAGGAGAATTTCCCTGATGAAGAAAAGGTATCACAAGAGATAGAAGATTTAAATAGAAGGGTTCATCACTTAATCTCCTTAAGAGCCCAGGAAGAAGCAAATAGGGAAAAAGAAGTCAAAGCAAAACTAATGGAGAGAGATAGGCTTCTTAGATAGATAGCTGATCTTGAAGTGTTAGCTAAGGAAAAGGAAAAGAGTGATGAGGAAGGTCCTATGATTAAATAAATTCTAATCCCTAAGGTCAAGCTAGTATATAAGTCAGTAATCCAACCAAACAGGGAAGTGCTTGGTGATTCACAGTCTCCTAAGAATAATGTTGATAAAGGAAAGTAGGTGTGGGTGGATGATGGAAATGGATCTAGAAATACAGAGGAAGTTTCTCATTGGCTATTAGCACATGAGAGAGAGATGGAAAGAATGAGGAAGGAAAAGGAGGATCTACAAATGGAGCTAGAGAAAGTTGAGTTGGAAGCAGCTAATCAAGAAGTTAAAAGAAAAATTAGTTACCTAAAATCTCCCCCTATCATTTTTCCATCAGAAGATCTTAGTAAGCCTGATCTTCAGCAAATTTCCCTTCCCCCAATTAAAATTCAACCTACTATGCCTACTAATACAATGTCAGTGAGTCAGATCCCTATGAACAATTAGCATAGCCAAATATCTCAGTCCCCAATTCCAAAAGTCAGAATAAACATGGGAAACAATAATGTTGTTAACCCTTTTCAAAGGAGACCTATCAATTTGGAGCAGTATAGACAATTGTTCTTTGATGGGATTCCAGGGTATCCCAACCATGTTCCTATTGAGTTAAGGGACAAACTCCATAAGTTTGCTGGAAATATTGCAATCAGTGCTGAGGAGCATTTGAAATCTTTTGGTGACTTAATAAATGATTATGAGATAGTGGATGAAGATGTTATAATAAAATTATTTGTTCAGTCCTTGGTAGATGATGCAAGAGATTGGTATAGAGGCCTCCCTATTAATAGCATTGGGTCTTGGGAGGATTTCAAGAATTGTTTTCAAGAACAATATGGTGACAAGACAAATGTGAGTTTCATGTTAAATGAATTCAATAACATTAGAAAATCAGATAACAAAATGGTCACCGATTTCAATGATAGATTTCAAAAGGCCATGCATAGATTGTATCAGGTGATGAGGTTGGATGATAACATGTGCTTGAACACCTACTATAATGCATTTGATTCTAAAATGGCTTATATCTTAAGGGATAAAAATCCACATAGCCTAAGAGATGCTTTTAGGATTTCTATTGATGTGGAGAGTAATAGGAAAGCTTTTGGAAAGTTAGGAAGGAGAACAAATGGTAGTTATGGCAGGAAACAAACCAGCAACCCAACAAAGTTACTAGAGAGGAAGATAAGATAGAAAAGTTAGTGACTGCTATGAAGGATCTGACTGCCAAGGTAAATAAAAATGATAAGCCTCATTATAATTGGCAAGATAGACCCCCTAGGCTACATGATATGCCCTATAATACCAATTGGAAAGATGGCAAGCCTCAAAATGAGAAGCCTAAAAATGCTCAGAGTCAGGATACCTCAGATCCCTTAAAAGGGAAAAATGTCCATACTATAGAAAACACTCCTTGGTGTATTGCTTGTGATGGGCTGCATTCTCATCATCAGTGTGCAGTAGCTCAAGCCCTTGAAGAATCCATGAGACAAGAAGCTGAGCCTGGCATTAACATGTTTGAAACCATTATAGAAAGTGATGAGAAATCTGAACAAGGTGAACTTAGTGATGTGTTGGATAGTGAAAGGTCTTCCCAAGGACAACCAACACTTGATTGGCATCCTACTTTGAATGTGTAACCATTGAAGATGAAGAAGTTCATCTAAGAAGGCCTAGTGAGGAAGAAGTAAAAAATCTCACTAAAGTTGCTATAGCCAAGGCTAAGCACAAATATAACCTAAGGAGCACCAAAAAGGATAGTGATCAAGGTGAACCTGGTTCTATGTTTATAAAAGAGGTCCTTCAAAAGGGGGCAACAAGTAGTGCTACTACTCCTCTAGTGAGTCAGGAAAAGAAAGATCAGATTAAAGATGTATCCAATAGTACAGAGGATAAAAATACAAATGATACACAAGGAGCTACCACAACAAAGAAGGAAAATCAGCCTAAGGCAGAAAGAGTTAGAGCTAATACCGAATTAAGCAGTAATTCCACATTTGATATGGCTCAAGCTCTTACACAAATGAAAGTTACTGTCCCATTAATTGAATTACTAAAAATAAAAGAACATAGGGATGCTGCCTTGTCTTTGTTTTCTAATATATCTGACAGTGACACAGTCCTACCCACCCATTCAGTTAAAAATGGAAAGGATCAAGAGTTCCAAACCCTAGAAGTTTATGTTGGAACCACTATTACTAAATAGCCTTCACAGGTAGATCCTTTTTATGTTACTTTGTTAGTAAATAACTGACTGATAAAAAACTGTATGATAGACTCAGGAGCAACAGCTAATGTAATGCCTTATGGTGTTATGAAAGAACTAGGACTTTCAGTGACTACATTATATGGGAAATGTTATGCTATGGATAATAGAGAAGTGCCCGTGATAGGTACAATGAAAGATGTTGAAGTAAAGATAGCAGCATTTCCTGAGGCAACTTATAAAATGGATGTTATTGTTACTGATACTAAGCCCCATTATGGCATGTTGATATCTAGGTAGTGGGCAGCATCAGTAGGAGAAAATGTCCAATTAGATTTATCCTATGCCACTATCCCAATCAATGGGAATTAGGTCAAGTTGTATAGAGAACCATGTGCTCCTAGAGTAATTGAAAAGGTGGATCCTAGCATGCTCAGTTGTACGATAGATGTTGATCTTGATAATTTTAGAATGCAACCAATTCTACCCCAATTGAAGAATACTGACTCCATTGTGACTGAATTAGAATCACAACAACATGGTTTATGGCAGATGTATTTTGATGGAGCTTGCTCCAAAGAAGGATCAAGAGAAGGAGTCCTTTTTGTATCTCCATCAGGTATAACTTTTAAATATTCCTTTTTATTAGCCTTTCGGTGCACAAATAATACTGTAGAATATGAAGCTCTGTTATTAGGGCTTGAAGTTGCAAAGAGGCATGGGATACAACTGTTAAAAGTGCTAGGAGATTCAGAATTAGTTCTTTCTCAAGTTAGAGCTAAATATGCATCCAAGAATGATAGATTGAAAAGATACAAGCATGCAGTGTGGGATGTCATTGAGCATTTTAATGCATTCTCTATAAATTGGATAGAAAGATCTACGAACATCATGGTAGAATTCTTAGCCAATGTTGCATTAAAAAATGATGATGCAACCCTGATCGATGTATCCACAATTGAGATAAAAGCTAGGCCTACCATCCCTGATAATGTGTATAATTGGCAAGTGTTTGTTGATGATGAAGATATCCTTAGGTTCATACAATGCATTGATGATTATGATGGATAGAAGATTGATTGCAATGCATTGGTGGAAGTGGTTGACAACAAGGAAACAATATTCATAAATGACTTGGTTCAGTTGGCAACAAACCAGATACCTAAAGGGTTAGTAGAGCTAGAAAGTATGTTCAGCTACAATGATAGTCACTTGCATCAGTAGTCTACCACCAAGTTAGAAGAATTGGAGGAGGTAAACCTGGGGACTAAATCATTCCCCAAGTTAGTATACATTGGGAAGAAATTACCTCCTCATGTTAGAAGTAATCTTATCAATTTATTAAAGAGATATAAACATGTTTTTGCTTGGTCTTATGAAGACCTAAAGGCATATAGACAAGACTTGTTTTAGCATGAAGTACCTTTACTTCCAGATGCTAAGCCTTTTAGACAGAAGTAGAGGCCTATTAACCCCCTGTTAGAAACCAAGATGCAACAAGAATTGACTAAGTTAAGAGAAGGGGGGATTATCAAAGCTATAAGACATTCTTCATGGGTCTCCAACTTGGTCCCAGTAAGAAATAAAAATGGGGACATTAGATTGTGTGTGGATTTTAGAAATTTAAATGTTGCTTCTTTAAAAGACAATTATTCCTCCCCCAATATGGAAGCCATGCTGCAGAGAGTAACCGGTTGTGATCTTTTGTCCATGATGGATGGTTTTTCAAGATACAATCAAGTGTTGGTGAGAGAATTTGAACAATTCAAAACTGCCTTCACTACTCCATGGGGAACATATGTCTATGTAAGAATGCCATTTGGATTAAAAAATGCTAGAGATACATTTCAGAGAGCTATGGATGTAGCTTTTAAAGAATTCATCAACATCATCATGGTGGTTTATCAAGATGATTTAACTTGTTTCTCTAAAAGGGCTGATGACCACTTTGGACATTTGGAAAAGGTGTTCAATAAGGCTTTGGAATTTGGTGTGTCCTTAAATCCCAAGAAGTGTCATTTTGGGGTCACTGAAGGAAAATTATTGGGGCATACTATTTCCAAGGAAGGGGTAAGAATTGACCCTAAAAGAATTGAAGCAATAAACAATGTGTCTGCACCAAGAAATGTCAAAGGTAGTCAATCTTTTTTGGTCAAGGTTAACTTTGTTAGAAGATTCATTGCAAATTTTGCAGAGATAGTGAAGCCCATTGTAAAATTACTTAAGAAGGATACAACATTTTGTTGGGACCAAGAAGCATCAAGGGCGTTTGATGATATTAAAAGGGCCATTCAGGAAGCACCGGTGCTAAAATCTCTTGATTATAGTAAGCCCTTTTCTCTTTTCTCTTCTGCTTCATATCATACAGTAGCTGCAATTTTGTTACAAAAGGATAATGAGGGATATGAACATCCCATAGCTTTCTATAGTAAGTCTTTGCAAGCAGCAGAATTGAAGTATGAAACCATGGAAAAATAGGCTTATGCTTTAGTTAAAGTTGTTAAGGCTTTTAGGCCATACCTTGTGATTGCAAAAGTTACTTCTTATGTCCCACATGCTGCAGTTAACGATATTTTGTCCCAATATGAAGTTACAGGAAAGAGGTGCAGATGGATTAATAGAATCCAAGAATTTGACTTGGAAATAAAGATCACCAAATTGGTGAGAGGCTTAGGTCTAGCCAAGCTTATGACTGAATCTAATCTTCTAAATGTTGAGATAAATAATGTTGAAATCAAAAGTATTTCAGTCACTAGTATTGAAAAGCAACCTTGGTACTCAAAGATACTGCATTTCTTAAGGGATGCAACGTTTGTAGAAGGGATGACACACAATCAAAGAACCCTAAAATTGAAGTCTCAGAAGTATGTTCTCATTCAAGGTGACTTGTTTTGGATAAATAGAGATGGAAGGTTGCTGATGTGTTTAGATGAATTCCAGGAAAAGAAAATGCTGATTGAAATGCATGATGGAATATGTAGAGGGCATTACTCTGCTAAGACAACTGCTGGAAAAATAGTCCAGGCCGGGTATTATTGGCCTACTCTATTCAAGGATACTCATGAAAATGTTAGGAGATGTGACCCATGCCAAAGGTTTTCATCCAAGCTAAAATATGAAGGAGCTTTTCCCTTGAATCCAGTTATAGTGGAAGCACCTTTTGTCCAATGGGGGATAGAATTTATTGGAGAGATTGTTGAAAAATCAGGAAGAGGTCATAGATGGATCATAGTAACCACTGATTATTTTACTAAATGGATTGAAGCTATTCCCACAAGAAGAGCTATGAGTAAGGTTTTCATTAACTTCTTGATGGATAATGTTATAACTAGATTTGGAATACCTGCAAAATTAGTAATGGATAATGCCATGAGTTTCAGGTCAGAGGAGTTTATTGGATTTTGTACCAGTCATGGAATAATCATGTCTTACTCTTCACCCTATCACCCTCAGGGAAATGGACAAGCTGAATCTAGTAATAAAAGCCTTTTGAACATCATCAAGAAAATCCTGGAAGAGAACAAGAGGTCTTGGGACCAAAAGTTGAAATTAGCCTTGTTGGCTACCAGGATAATAGTCAAGAAGGCCATTGGAATGTCACCTTTTGAACTAGTTTATGGTACACAAACTAGACTGCCAGTAAACAATCTTCTTCTAGTTTATAAATTCTTGCAAGCTGAAGACATGGAGCTATCTGAACCTATGGAAAACCGAATGATTCAGATAGTGGAAGTGGAAGAGATCAAAACTCTAGCTCATAAGAGAAATCTAAAGATCCAATTGCAATCCAAATACCTTTTTGATAAAAGGACATCTTTAAGGAATTTTCAAATTGGTGATATTGTTCTTCAGTGGAATGCAAGAGGGCAGGACAAAGGAAAACATAAAAAATTTGAATCATTATGGATTGGCCCTTTTGTGGTTTGTGATTTGAATGGAAATGATTCTTATTTTGTGAAAATTCTGAATGATGAAGTACAAGAATTTCTAGTGCATGGACAATTCCTAAAATATTATTTCTCTTGAAGTCCATGCACAGTTGGTCCTTTGTTTGTATATATTTTGTTTTTTGTTTGCTTCTTGTTGTTTTTGTTTGGGTCTGTGTTTTGGTCGGCTTCTCCAAAGTTTCCTAAGTTTCTTGTGTTGATCTTGCGATCAACCATCCCCAGTCAGAGCCACTATTATCACTGTTTAAGAAATGGGTTTTCTTTTCCCATGATTGGCTAGGTTTTTGAAATTTTGAGTCAAGTATGCTATTAAATGCTTCAGGTCTATTTTAGGTCTTTAAGGGTTAAGGGTTTTTAGTTTTAATTGCTCAAATATCTGATCAAAACCCTCTAGTTTCTATTCTTATGTTACTTTATTCACTTAAGTGATGGGTCTTGGGGTCGTGTGAAGTGTCCCCCTTGTTATTTACCTAAGCAGTCGTTAAATAATTGTAAAAAACCTATGCCTTATTTCTTTTTCCTTCTAATGTTGTTGGGCCCAGTAAGTGTCATGCAACTCCTAGATGGATCTACGACTTTCGCTATTTTGTTAGGCAAAGTTGCGGGTATATTAAGCTATGCCAAATAGCGAAAGGAAAAGGCATGTTTGACTATGTGCATTGGATCTAGTTTAATGAGACTCCATCTCTCTTTAGATCTAATAGCTGGCGTTGATTCACAGTCGAAATGAGCGAGTAAATTACCTTTCACAAAATGGTGAAAAGGTTTGGCGGGACCCAACGGTGAAGACTTTCCCACAGCTAAAACATGATCAAGTTCAAAAGGAATTGACAACTCGCATTGTTTTGCGGCTGATAGATGCTCACATGTTTTACTTTGCAAAATAGCAAAAGTTTTTGGGCCCGAGCAAAGCGGGGTTCATAAGTGGCATAACAGATGCGCAAGTCTTTGAGATCTAATGGCTAGCACAGTTTCGCAAGAGAAAGATGCTCGAAGGATAGCTTTCGCGAAATGGTGAAATGACATGGCATTCCAAGCAAGTAGTCTAGCTAGTTGAGATGGCAAGTAAGATAATGACACGTGGCCGAACATCAAAGTGGTCAGCGAATTGGATCTAAGGAGTAAAGGGTGGGCCCAAGATGATGAGTCATGCTGCAGAATAAGAAGTGACTTGGCAGATGCAGGTGGCAAGGATGAAGTGGATCCCACTGATTTCTTTCAGCGAATAAAAAGTTGACATGTCATTTCGAGAACGACCAAACACCAGGATAAAGCTAAGTCAGAAGACCCATGTTCACTAGATTTAAGTAGGTTGTTAAGCATCAAGCAAGTTTGATATGATCTAACAGTTCATGTGAATTCATGAAGGTAAGATGCTACTGTTTTAAAACATATGAATAGGCAAAAGAGTTGGTGGGCCTGAAAAACAAATAAAGCATAAAGGTAAAAGGTGATCAACTCTATTTTGATCCAAGGGTTCTCATTGTTTCATGGCTACGAATTAGCTAAGGATTAAGGCCTGCGAAATGGCAAAAGAGAAAGAGAGGTTTTGTCCAGCATGACATGAAATGACAGCTACTACCCTTTGTCAGGCTCAATGGTAACGTGTCGATTGACATGTGGTTTCAAAAGATGATTGAGGACTCGCCAAGGTGCAACTGGTGGTTATAAAGGGAAGTAAGACACATGGTTAACTCTGAACTAAACCCGAAGAGTGTTCCAGGGCTAACGGTCGAATACCATGTGGTATTTATTAACCAGTGAATGGGTGGGGTAAGCAATGTAAGCATAAAGGTCTCACTTAAAGGTTGTTCATCTCAAGACTAATCCAATGCTTCTCATTGTTTCGTGACCCAAAGTTGGAAGTGGGTTAAAGCTTGCAAAATAGCAAAAAACCATTAGCCATCAAAATGAGGCGCAGTTAGTGAAAAAGTTGACTGTCCAGATAAGAGTTAAAGGTTGGGTGGTTAGAGTTCCATCTAATGCTTGGCATAGCTTCATGAAAGGAAAATGCTCAGGGGTTAAAGCTTGTGAAATGGAAAAAAGGAGGTAGGGCCCGATGCAAAGGCGAAGGCATTAAGATAGTGTAAAGACTGATCAAGTTTCATTCGATCAGATGGCAGGCGTGATTTCGTTTGGTGAAATTGCTAAGATCTTATGCTCTATGAAATGGTGAAAGAATCGAAAGGAAAATGCATAGGTGTGTTGTGACCCGTTGGAGTAGAATTTTTCAATTCTTTCATGAATTCAATTCTAAAGGGACGATCGAAGCAAGTGGTATCAATGTCGCAGTTAAGAGCCCGACTACCATATATGATATCGGATCAATTGAATGAATGCATCATTTGAAGAGTTGTTGCAGAGAAGCAGTTATAGAGCAAGTTTCTTCAAATATAGAGCAAATTTCTTTAGTTGCAGAATGAATTTAATCAAGCAAAAAATAGGTTTTCTTGTGCTCCTACTTGGCAATTACTTGATTGTGTGTTTTAATTGAGATTTTGATTTATTATAGAACAATTGGGGATAGTAATTAAATTGCTTGCATAGATGTTTAAGATGGCACCTAAAAGAGAATTCTCAAGAAAGGTTAATTACCAAGAGAGGGCTATCTGTGACGATTTCCTAGAGTAGTTGAAAATGTTAACCAATGTGGCGGCAAAGGTAAAGGAATTAGTGCCAAGATCTCCTCGCCTAAAAATAGGAGAAGGATCATACGACAAAGGCAATTGGATGAGAGACCCATTGACAGGGTTGTCTGGGTTGGGCTTATTTAAGGTCGGATTTGGTATGAGACACTCCCTCGCCCCGTTGAATAGTATTTGAGAATTGGATGTAGGAAAATTAGTGGTTCCTAGAGTGTTCATGGATGTGGATCTCCTAACTCAAATTTCACATAACTATGACCTGATTACAAAGAGTATTAAGGACATAAATGGAAAAACCCTCATTGAGATTAATGATGAGGAGTTCAGAAATGCATTCGGGCTTAGTGAAGTATCCAACTATTTGGAACCCATCAATTTCAAATCATTGGCTCAGGTTTACAATGCACAGAGGAATCACCTTAGAAATGGGCCTCGTAAAGAGTTTTTTGTTAAGATAGGTGGATTAACTATTGTAGGACCCAATACTATGGAGCCTTTTTCCTTGAATCTGTTCACCCTTAGAGCTAAGGGATTATACTGGTCACTCTGCCAAATTCTCAGAGAAGATGTTGAAGCAAATATGCCAACTCTTTATATGTTAATGATTGCTCAAATTTTGAAGCCTTCTATGGCAGTGACATTTGATTATGCCCCTTATATCATTGATGCTATCCATGAAGGATTGATAGGAATAAAGAATGGGAAAGTGGATAGGCCTTTTCGATGGTACTCCCTCCTCATGCATTTATTTTTATTCAAGGGTGGTGACTATTTTGCAAGTGGAATGGATCTTGTAAAAGAGAAAGTTGAAGAAATGATGTCAGTTCAGTTATGGAGTATAGTGTTGTCATGGGATAGAGAAGATGCTAGCTTCTTAAAGTTTGATAAGTGTTTTGCATCTAAGATTAGGACTCTCATCTGTTCAGAGAATCCAAGAGTCCCCAAGGTTCTTTTGGAATTTATTAGGCCAAAAGAGTTTGCTGAGAATATAAAAATTGTCCACAATTGGGGTGATATCTACTTATACCCTGTCTCCACAGTTTTCAGAATATATGGTTTCAAAGGCACTCCATTTTTGTTACCCTATCAAGTCCCTCTCAAAGTGGAAATTGCAAAAGTCCTCAGACAGATTGGTAGTTTGCAAGAGGCAGAGCTGACAGGTAGAGGTAAAGGGACCATTTTCCCTACAGTTACCATAGCCCACCAATTTGTAATAACTAAAGGAGGTTCGAAATGCTTTGAAGATTTTCTTCAACCTTATCATTTATCAACTGTAGTATCCAGGTGTCCTGACCCTAAAGATTTCTTCAATGACATGTTCAGAAAGAGGCCAATATGTAGAGGTAGACCCCACCAATTCCAATTTCCTGAAGACCTCATTAGGAATGAGTTTGATTTAGATGAGCAAGAGCTAAGGAAGGAAAAGTGGGTGGCTTACAAAAAGGCATTAGACTTTGTACACCAATTTGATACTAGCTATGACCCATTGTCTAGCTTCCACCCCTTTGAAGAAAAGGTAAAATTTGTAATTCTTTGTTTTGAAGATGTGATGCAGACACTAAAAGAAAAGAGGGAGGTTGTAATTAAGAATAACCCTGAGAAAGGAAGACTGGTTCTAAGTAGGTCTACATCTGCCAAAGAAATTCCTCCTGGTGATTACATGTTACATAAGAAGTCCAACTACAATGTGTTTATGCCAACAACAAGGGAGCCTTCTACCTCAAAAGGGAAGAGGAAGATATAAGATGTCATTGACATCCAGGATAGCCCAAAGAAACAAAGAATGTGAAAGGAAATACAATCTGATGAACCCTTATATTCCCCATCTCATTCCCCTATTCATATAGGAGTTGAACATGCAAGAGCTGAACAACTGATCCAGTTAGGTAGTCTTGGAGAGATAGCCTACACATATGATGAGGTGGAAGAAATGCCAAAAGAGCCCCTTACAGCTGAGATTAACATTACTGCTAATGAGTTCAAAGGCTAGGAGTGGGATCCTGAGATCAAACAAGCCAGCGAGGATTTCTTGGCTGATAATAACTTTGTCACATCAGAAGTTTTCATGCAATTTGTGTGGAAGTAGAATATTGATAAATTTAATGCTAGGTGTGAAAAGAGGAAAGGAGAGCAGGCCCACAAGGACCCAACTGCGGTGGAGGAAGAGATAAAGCAAGAAATGGTTGATGAGTTTAAAGCCATCACTCTCGAGCAAGGAAGAGATATGGTAGCACAGGCTGGAGTACTCATTCTCCCTGAATGGGACATAGCAGATGCCTTGGTTCTAGAGGTAGTAAGACAAGAGACCAACCCTATGGAGGGAGTCACTTTCAGCAAGGATAATGTTGCACTAGTCCTATGGTCTCTAAAAAGAGATGAGAATAAAAGGAATAAGGATGCCTCATGGTCAAGTTACCTTGGAGTAATGATAGTGAAAAGAGTGCAGAACACTGGGGTAGTGGAAGCTGCTAGCATTGTGCTAGAGACTGCAAGATTTAATGTTGCAGTAGCAAAAAGAGAGGCAAAAGAAAAGGTAGATCTCCAAGCTAAGCTGGAGACAGTTTTAAAAACTTATAACAATGCCAAGGAAGATGTAAGGGGTAAAGATAGCATCATTTCCAAATTGACAAGTCAGTTGGCAGGACAATACCATCAAGGTGAGTCCTCAACATTAATGATCTCCTCTTCTCTTGCAAGGCCTCCACCTACTAGCCCCATTATTGAATTCCCACCATCTCCAGCACCTTCTAGTTCTCAGTTGATTGAAATCACTTCCCATGAATTGGAGAATCTAAAGTAGGCTCAAGCCTTGTGTGAACAGAAATAAGAAGAAATAGTAAGGGCTACAATTTCAAGTTTTTCTGACACCATAGGGTCCTCATTAATTTATAACAATATGAGCAAGATTCGAGATATGTGGAATGAGCTTAATGAAGATAAGTCCATTTTAATGCCTATTTTTGACAAGTGGAAGCCCAGAGAGCAAGATTTGGAGCTTATTTGTGTATCCTATGATGAAGCAAGGGCTGATCCCATTATCAAATCCACTTGTGACACAACAAAGGACCTAGTTAAATTAGCAAAAGGAGTAGATAATGCAGATAGGAAGATCAATTTGTAAGATTAGCATTCTTCCACTCATCTCCCGGCCTAATCCTAATCTGATGATAGCCACTCTTCAAATCAACCTTTGTAAAATATCTAGCACCCCCCAAACAATCTAACAAATCCTTAATTCTAGGCATTGGAAACCTATACCTGATAGTAATCTTGTTGATAGCTCTTGAGTCGGTGCAAAGCCTCCAAGTGCCTTCCTTTTTGGGTGCCAAGACTGTAGGGACTACACATGGGCTCAAACTTTTGCCAATCAATCCAAACTTCAACAATTCTTCAACCTATTTTTCTATCTCAACATTTTGATCCGTTGTGAGCTTGTATGCTTCTTTATTAGGCAAGGTTGATCCAGGTATAAGGTCTATACAATGGTTTATGTCTCTCATGGGAGGTAGTGAGCTTGGCATGCCATCAGAGATGACACCCTTGTATTTGTCTAGTAGATGTTGCACTACAGGGTCAATCAACCTCAATCTGTCCTCTTCCTTGTCTTGAGACCTCTCCACCTTTGTTATTGTGGGAATAGGGATAAGGGCATAACAGACCATGCCTTCATTTGTCATCTTCTTTATGAACTACTTCCCTCCTAACACCAACACCTTGGCCTCCTTTTGTTTGGTCTCCTCATCATCATCCATTAAAGGTAGTAACTCAATGACCTTACCATCTTTGGTAATGGAATATGTATTCCTAGCACCATCATGTTGTGCCTTCAAGTCAAACTGCCATGGTCTCCCAAATAGGAGGTGGCAAGCATCCATCTTTGCAATGTCAAACATCAACCTATCTATATAGGTTCCAATCTGGAATTCTACCCAAGCTTGCTCTTCCACAATAGCTTATTGTCCTTGTGTGAGCCATGAGACCTTGTAGGGGAAAGGGTGAGGTAGTCTTCTCAACTTTAGTTTTTCCACCATCCCTAGGGACACATAGTTCTTAGTTGAACTAGAGTCTATTAGGACCTTGCATACTTTTCCACCTGATTTGCAAGTGGTCTTGAATAGAGACTTGCTTTGTGGGGGTTCTCTATTAGATATCTTCATAGTGGTCACTACTCTTCTGATCATCAAAGCTTCTCCTCTTTTAGGGTAGCCATAACTACTAGGGGTATTCACACTTTGATAGGTGTTTTCACTTGCCACACTTTGGCAGTTATCTTATAAGATCAAGTTACTTCTCCTTTCTCCCATGGAACTAGTAGGTTTATCTAGACATCTATTGGCCATGTGTCCTTATTGATTGCATTGATAACATCTGATTGGACCTCTACCTTGAGATATTCCTCTAAATGGTGGTCTTCTTCCTCTAAAGTTACCTCTTTGATTGTATCATCCATTGTTATTGGAACTACTCTCTCCTTTAGTGCCTTCTTGACTAGTTTCACTTTGGGCTCCAAAACCATTTCCCTTCTAAAAAAATTTCTTCCACCCCTCTGATGTCTTCCTCTTCCTTTGTTATTCTACTCTTGTCTTCTTTTGATCTTTTCTTCCACCTTGATAGCAAGTTGATGGCATCTACCAATGGTATCTAGGCTTAGAAGGTTCAATTCTTCTTGAATGTTGTACTTTAGTCCATTTAGGTACCGGGAAACTTTCTCACTCTCTTCCTCTTTTGTTTTAGACTTCATGCATAACCTTTGGAACTCCTTGGTGTATGAGTTCACATCCATCTCCTTCTGCTCAAGATTTTGTCTCCTCTTATGGAGTTGTATCTCATAGTATTTGGGTACATAGGCCTCTTTGATCAAGGCAACCATCCTCTTCCAAGAAACAATCTTGGGCTTGTTGTCCTTCTCTCTTTCTTCTTGGACAAAGTTCCACCAAGTTAGGGCTTCTCCCTTCAACTTGGACTTAGCAATCTTCACCTTCTGGTGTCCTAGAATGTGTTCACACTCAAAGAAACTAGATAGGGAGTCTATCCTATCCATCACAACATTTGGTTCCATCTTCCCAGTGAAATTTGGCAAATCAATCTTCTGCTCCAAGGTTCTCCTTTCCATGGATTTGAGGGCATTAAGGAAGTGCCTCTGGTCAGGAGGAATCACCTCTTCATCTAGCATAGGGATCTCATCCTCATCCCCTTCATCACTACTACCAGTTCCTCCATCTTCTTTCCCATCTACTTTGCCTCTCAACCTCTCAAGCTCCCTCTGCATTGCGTTGCAAGAAGTGGCTTGCTCTCTCACAATATTTGCCAATTCTATGTTGGTGATTGGTCCTCTAGGGACCTCTTCCTCTTGTCCTTCTGACATTTGTCAATCCTCTATCTTCTTACCAAAGCCATTACTAGCTCTCATACCACTTGATGTAGAGCCCTCCTTGTATCCTCCCAAATAACTCAAAATGTATGACACTGACCCCTCAAACCAAGAATGGGATCCTATCAAGACAAGGCTCTACAACATTAGGTAGAACTTCTCACAATCTCCAAGACCCATGCCTACTCAATAGGGGTATCTTGCTACAACACACTCCATGATACCTACAAGGGTTACAATTCAATTGCATACCGGTTTTAAGTCATATAAGACTCACAAAAGTTAGACAAAGCACCAGTTGCAAGGTTTCATGCCCATTCCTTAAGAACCTCACCCAATTAGGCCTAGTGGCTTGTAGCCCTATTTAGCAGGCAAAGGAAACTTAAGTCCAGATTCTCCCAAACACCTTAGAAAAAAAATTATGGATTCAGACACCCTTTTAGAATTTACAAAAATCCCTCAAAGGAAGGATCAGGGTCTGAATTATAAAGGTCTTTTCCAGTAGGATGTTGACTGTCCTAAAGGGGTAATTAGGCCTCTTTTGTGAAGCAACTATGCGTAAATGAGTGAACCGATTAACTAAAACCCCTTGGGCATGTGAGGGACCATAAATAATGATGGGTTCCAGGGTTACACACCTAGAATCATCATCATTTGCACACAGGTGATCTATCTGTTCAAGGTCTAGGTAGCCACATAGAGATGTCTACCTAAGATCGCCCCAAACAAACTTCTTCCTTGCTTTCCCTAAAAAAACCTCTTGGAATCCTAGAATAAAATGACCATACTTTCCTTCCACCAAATCCCATGATTCTCATACTGGTGAAGTGCAAGATATGGCCATGGAAGAATGAAAACTCAAGGTAAACCTTGGTTTTTCGGGTACCTACAGCAAAACCTGAATATCAGGAGAAACACACACAATAAAGAATTCAAATCAAAGCCAAAAAAAATTTAACTCTCCCCTTCAACCTATTCACATCATTGATAATGGGTACCAATCCGTACAGAACCTTATCATAGACAAAAACTCCAAAAATACAAGAAAAACTCAGAATTTTGTTAGTTTGTTGGCATCAAACTCTCCTCCGTACAACTCCTCCTTTGGAATTGGATCCACAAGGTTTAAATACTAATATACAACCTCTCTCAACTGAAAATCAAGAGGTTAGAGCCATTGGAGGAGTTTGAAATATCAAAAATGCAAAAAGTGCATAAAAGTTGCTCATGACAACTTTTGACAACTTTTGCAAAAGTTGTCAAGATGTCATCTTTTGCCTCCTAAGCCTTGTTTCAATTTCAACCCCTCCTATAACACTTTAAAACACATTCAATCAACACATTTGATCCCCTATTTTCCAAAATTCCTTATTGGCTCATAGAAATGCCAAAATAGGAGTTTGGCTCACAAGATGGGGTTCTTTATTACAAACACACAATGCATGATTGAAAACCTATACAAAACATCCAAAAGACATATTTAATGCCTTAGCCTCCATTCTAAGAGTTTTAATTATCATCATGGAGAGTTTGATGGGGTTCTCCTACACTAGAAAGTGGAACTCCATGCTTAGAGAAGTCTGCCTCGAGTATCCAAGTAGCCTCTGATGTTGGAAGGTGCTGCCACTTGATCAAGTGCTCCATATAGGTGGTATGCCTTGATTTCTTCAAAACTCTTGAATCTAAAACCTTCTCAGCTTGGGGAATGGGTGCAACTAGTAAGGGTAGGTCTAAAAGTTCTTGAGAGACCTCTAAGACTCTACTATCTTCTGTTGGAAGTGTGCCCTTATACGACACCAAATCTACTATATTAAAATTAGGTGATAAAGCCATATCACCGGGTAAGTCTACCTTGTATGCATTATTGTCATATTTGGCCAAAACTTTGCAAGGGCCTATCCTCCTCATCTAGAGCTTTCTAGGGACACCTTTCTAAAGTCTTTTCTTGTTCAAATGCACCATCACCATGTCACTAACAACAAATTGGATATCCTTTCTGTTCTCATCCACTTTGTCCTTGATCCTTTGAGTAGTGTCCAATAGGACTATTCTAACCTGCTCATGAGCCTCTTTCATAGATTGAGCCATGTCTAAGGCATGTCCACTCTACTATCCCATCTTTCCCACATCTTTGGGCTCCAAAATCCCTCTAGGATGAATGCCATACACCACCTCAAAAGGGATTTTATTAGTAGACCTATTCACACTATCATTGTAGGAAAACTCAGCTTGATGGATGATCTGATCCCAAGCTTGACCATACTCTTTTGTTAGGCATCTAAGTAGATTTCCAAGTTTTATATTGACCACCTCAATTTGGCCATCCATTTGGGGATGATAGGCTAAACTGAAAGACAAATTAGTACCTAAGCTTTGCCACAAAGTCTTCCAAAAATGACCAATAAACTTTGCATCCCTATCTGACACAATGCTGATAGGTAAACCATGAATTCTAATAGCCTCTTTGAAAAACAAGTGAGCAATGTGCCTACAATCATGAGTGACCTTGCATGGAATAAAATGAGCCATCTTACTAAACTATCTACCACAACGTAGATGCTATCAAAACCTGATTTGGTTTTAGGCAAACCAACAACAAAGTCCATACTTACACACTCCCATGGCTGGTTGGGGATAGGTAAAGACTGATAAAGACCAGCATTGGAAGATGTACCCTTATCTCTTTAGCAAACCACACATTTCTCCACATATCTTCTAATATCTCTTTGCATTTTAGGCCAAAAGTATAACCTTTGGACAAGTTCCAAAGTCTTGTTCAAACCAAAATGTCCACTCAAGCATCCATTATGCTTCTCTTGCATCAAGTTTTCTCTCATAGACCCTTTAGGCACACATAGCTGTCCTCCTTTGAACAAAAGGCCATCTTGCAAGGTGTAATTTCCATATTCACTGTGAAAATGGTTTCCAAACCTTTGGCAAGCCTTGTAGGCAGCAACAAAGTCTTCATCTTCTTCATACAAATTCTTGAAACTATCCACTCCAATGCTTTTGAGCTGCACTTCTTGCATTGTTAGTAACCTTCTACTCAATGTATTAGCTACCTTATTACATTGTCCTTTCTTGTGTTTAATGGTAAAGCTATATGACTGCAAATACTCTACCCATTTAATATTCCTATGGTTTAACTTCTCTTGAAAATTAAGAAAGCTAAGAGCTTGATTATCAGTGTAAACCATAAATGTTTTAGGCACCAAATAATGCCTAAATTTCCTAAGAGATTGGACAAGTGCATACAATTCCAAATCATAGGAGGAATACATTTTCTTTGAATCATTGAGCTTCTCACTGAAGAAGGCAATCGGTCTATTGTCTTGACTCAAAACTGCTCCAACCGCTATGTTTCTTGCATCACATTCAATGGTGAAGAGCTTGTCAAAGCTTGGTAGGATAAGTACTGGTTGAGTAGCCACCTTTCTCTTCAAGAGATCAAAACCTCTTTGTACTTCCTTTTTCCATGCAAACTTGGTTCTCATACCTCCCTTGATTGTCCCAAGCATGGGTGCACATGTTTCACTGAACCTATTAGCACATATTTTTACAAAATGTTTTGTGCTATATGTAGGCCTTTTTTCCTATCATATGAGCATTTACTGCTGGTTTGCATGTGCGAGAACCTTATTAGCATGAGAAAAGTTCTCTAAGGACCAGTTATTTTAGGAATGTCAAGGTATCACTTGGGCACACTAAGGGCATGCACTGAGTATAGACTACACAAGGAATCTAGTATGGGAGAATATATCAGTGGAGAAGTCATTATGGTATAATCTAATATTGTTTTCTAGTATGTATTAGACCCTGTGGGATAGTTGGGATCACTATTACTCATGGTGGATGACTCATTTGTTCAAAACAACAATATTTCAATTATCGATATAAGTAGTCCTGATGAAACAGTATTGGCAAGCAAAAGAAGGATTATCGGCATAAAATTTACCGAGAAATTAGAAGGCCAACTCATTGGAGCACTTAAATGATATTCAGCATGATGCACACTCTTGGGAAAAGTTATACCATTGGGATAGCTTGTTCTGATGAGGGAGAAGGAGGATGTTTTCTATCGACATGCATTGGCTTACCAGGGAGGTGTAAATCTTGTTATAACAATAGCTGATGAGGTTATCAGTGTGACTTGTAATGATGAAAAACTATATCCCAATACCCGATGACTGAAGGGAACTATCAGAAGGTGGAACCATCGGCATTAACTATACCGATAAAGCCGACTTGGAGACATAAAGCATAAAACTACAACAGAGTAATATCGAGATTTTAGGAGGAATAGAAAAAATCTATTCCGACCCTCGATGAAGGTAAAAGCGCCTGCAGGGATACTGGTATAAGTTATACCGACAAAATAATACGGAGGATGATTTTCATGCTATGCCGAATCTCAATGAGGTTGTTACAGTGAATGGTAAATTACAAGGAGGTCATCGGGGCATAAGAGGGACATAAAATGAATTAGGCCAATACCCGATGGATTAAGTAAGAGTAGAAACTGAAGCTGGATCTATTGAGGAGATGTATGCCGATAGACCAGAGAAATAAAATGGATGCGTAAGTATGAGTGTTAATGTCATCAGCTCATTGGAGAGACACACAGTGAGTTATGTCGATACTCGATGGGCAGAATGCCATAGAGGAAGGAAAGAGAGATCCATAGGCATAACATGCATCGATGAGACACAAAGATGGACCCGTTGGGGTGACATACACCGATCAAACGGACAAATAAAAGAATTAAAGAGGTGTACACTATGTGTGGTGCCAAAAATTAAATTTTTGGACCAAGTTACATCGGTTAGCCATTGAGAAATCTGGTGTGAAAATAGACATGACAGCCATTATTTAATGCATCCAATGGATAGGGCTGAAATCGCACAAAGCAAAATCTTACTAGGATTTTTTACAGATGTTATGTATAATAGAGAATGAACTTATATATGGGGTCCCGTGAGCATTGTTTTTCACAAATTACTTAGAAAGTGGTTTGATATCTTTGGAGTGATAATTGAAGTTGCACAGTACAAAACAGAGGATTTGCAAAATGGAGGGTTCAAGTGGAAAAGGAAAAAGGAAATTCACAAAAATATCCAATGATACATCTAAACAATAAAAGGTAGGGGAGGCTGCCAAAAAAAGATAGCTAAATTAAGATATGATCGATCAGATGAGTTCTCCAGGAGCTAAGTCTAGAAGGTCAAAGACCAATTTTCCAATTCGTGACCAGTTGGAGGATAGGTACAAAGAGATTAAGGATGTATGGACTAGAGTGAGAGGACATGAATTGTTCCTATTCCATTATGTAAGAAGAAACAACCCAATTCCTATCTCTAACCCATGGGGCACTGGTCTACTTAAACTCATGATCCCCAATGTGTTTGTAAGTATGGACTTGCTCAAGCTCATGGTTCGAAACTATGATGCTATGAAAAGATGCATCTTGCTGCCCTACGGGACTACTTTCATGCAATAGCAATGATTTAAGAAGTCTTTGGTTTGGATTCCGAGGCGGAGGTGCCTTTGTCTTTTGACCATTTGGAGGAGGAATATAGAAAGATGGACACCACATATTAGGGTTAGAATTTGGCGTTTCATAAGGTTGAAAAGGGAAAGCTGATAGAGGAGGATGAGCCGCCTTACGATATTAACATTTTCAAGAAATATTTCCAATATACCTACATGGCTTGTGGACAGGTGGGAGGATTCGAGGCTCCAAATGTAGCAAGAATGGGACCACTGGTTTTGGTAGCTAACATCTAGAGGCATGAGCCTAGAGCGTTTGATTTTGCTGCATATCTGGCAGATAGATTGCATGAGGACCTTTTGAACCTGAAGAATAGTCCTGATAAGAATTTCAAGCATTATTCTCTGTTAATGTGTATAATTTTGTTTTATTGTCAATTCAAAGGATTGTGGCCAGAGGGTTTGAGAGTCAACTAGATTGGAAAGGATGGACAGAAGCAACCTGTGTAGCTATGGGTTTCTTTATGGGATTCTAGGTATGTGGATTCCCATTATGTGAAGTTTAAAGAATTTTTCATCAAACCCTTGCTCAAAATGTACAATGAAACTATTGGAGGGTCCTTTTCGAAAACCATTAAAAAGTTTCTTCGGCCATTGGAGCACGATAAGACCAAACTAAATCATAATTAGGGTGATTGGTTTTCCTGTGCCAATTTCACTTTTGTCAGGGTATTCGGTTTTGAGGGTTCACCATATGTATTGCCTAAATTGGCACCTGATTGTATGTATTTTTAGAAATTGTTAGACAACTTAGTGTTTGCAATGATCATCATTTTGGGGATGCACGTAAGCAAGCCTTTTTGCCAGGGACTTTGGAGTTTGGAGATTTTAGGATTGTATCAACTAGGGCTTATGAATCGATTGAATAAAAGTTAGCAGATGAATATAATTTGCTGTTACACACACCCAGGAAGAATTATGATCTTGAGGGATATATAAAAATGTACAATAAAAGGTAGGCCCTAAAAGGTTATATCCATTTTATTGATGATATGGAAGATCTGTATAGAAATAAGGAAGTGGAAGAATTGGCTGATGTGATGGAAGATTTGGACAAAAAGGTTATAGGAGAAAAAACAAAGGCTAGAGGACCTCCAAGGTGAAGAAGAGGAACGTGCAGAAAGTGACTTAGGGGAGAATAAAGTTGTACCAAAATTATAGGTACCTAATAGAGAAGAAGAGATTGATGCACAGGACAAATTAATCAAAACCTTGAATGTCGAGGTAGATGATAGAATGATTGAGCACACCACTTTGTATTAGATGATCAATTCAAAAAATCTAAAGAGTTCAAATCATTCTTATATCATTTCAAAGGTAAGAAATTAAGGGAAGTAGTGCCAAATCTTACCCCTGCGAATGAAGCAGAAATGAAGAGGAGGTTGAAGGAAGACATCAATGCAGAAGTTGAGAACATGACCCCACGGAAGGGGAGGCAATTACTAGTGGAGGCTAGTATAATTGTGCTTCCAGGATGGGACTTGAGTGCCTCGTTTATTTTTTATTCTTTACTGCACTTGGATAATAGGGATATGAAATTGGATATCCAAGGAGTAAATGATATTTTTATTGGATCAAGGTATGATCCAAATGAGGAAGAGATGTTTCTATGGGCCTTATACCCTCCCAATAATAGACCTAAGATAATATATGTAGATAAGGCTTTCGGTCATATGATGAGATTGAAAGTTGGAGAGGTGGACCCTATGGTCACTACAGATATAGGGATTGACATTTTTCAGGTTTAATAAGGCTCAATTGAAATGGGAACTTGTTGAAAATCATAAATACAAAGCATTGTATAAAGAAGTTTTAAAAAGAGGACATCCAGTACCACATATCAATGATTCTAGTGCCCAATGTAAAAGAAAGTTTGAGAAGCTAGCCTTGGAACAAAATAAGATGAAGAAGGAAATGAAAACTATCAGGATGGATGCTTCCTGTGTGTTCATGACAAGGAGATATGGAATTTTAGAAAAGGTTTTGGATGAGTTATGGGGTGTGTATCAAAATAACATGGATAATTTGGTTTCTAACCAAAGGATTCATGACAGACTCAATTTGTTATTATGGGATAAGGCATCGAAAGAAAAGACTGCCAGAAGGATAACAAAATTAATTGAAATTCATGAGAAGTATACTAAAGAGTTGAAGGAAGAGTTCCAGGATTGCTAACAGGTTTTGCAGAATGAGATTCCCAATTTGGTTGATGATGTTGGGATTATCAAGGATAAGAGTGCATGGATCTCAGAATGTAAGGCTTTACTTAGTGCATCTCTCAATGTCACCCAAGCAGATACCCTGGATATGAATAAAATAGTTGACCGGTTAGACAACCTGAATAAAATGGAGATGGCACTCAGGGATACCATTTTTAATGCAGTTGCATATAAGGATGTAGGCTACCTTAAACACATCAGGAAATGCAGGAAGAGGCTGGATCCAAAGAATTGAAGTTTTTATTTCTCATGCTTTTATAATTGTCTTATGTTATCTTAGCAGTTAAGTAGTTAGGTGTTAGGTTTTACTTAGATTTTAGTTTAGCAAAATGAAAAAATGTCTATGCCTATTTATTCATATATTTGTAGTGAGTCATTTTGTATGTAGAAGGATGATCTAGGATTTAGAAGAATTACAAAAAAAGAAACAATCACTTTTGCCTGTAAGGGCTGTAAGTTATATGTATTAGGGAAGTCTTTAGGAAGAAGAAGTATCTTTTTGTGCAAACAAACTATAATGGAGTATCTTCAGGTGCATCTTATGTATGAAATCATTTCCTAAATATTAATATATAAATTTCATTGTTTCTTTTCCAAATATTGTGTATACTTTTGTGTTGATGAGTTATCTTTGTACTCTTGATAAATTTGTCATTTGATTTCCCATGATGTGCCATCACATGTTGTTGCATTAAATATGAAATTGAGTTTTCATTGTTTATGTAACACATACTGAAACCTTCATAGTTGATATTGAATATTGTCTTTAGAGTTGATAAGATCTATTCTCCGCAAAGTGTCATAAATATCCCTAGATAGAGGCACTGGTCTGTTATTTATCTTTTAAGGTCCTGGTTGGTTATGCATTTAACGTCATTGATACAAAAACATTCTTCCCAAACCCTATATGAACTAATCTTTGCATATTTATTTCAAGTCCTAAAAGCACTCTTATTCTTAATATACAATCATAATCATTTTCATTTTCTTTTAAAAGGTATTCACTTAAAGCACATAATACAGCATAATTGCAGAACAATCATTTGCCAGTTTTGCATTTGCTAGTCATAAACCTTAAATCCACTTTAAATAACTCTTTTTGTGCTTGAGAGGGAGAGGTATACCCACCTAGGTTCAGTGGAGCCTTAAGTGCAGAGGGATTTGGTCTTTGACCATCCCTATTCATTGGCCAAGGCTAGTTGGATAAATTATGGGCTCGGTAAATCCTTAAGTTTTCCAATCTGTGGTTTTGGGCACCAACATATTGGTGACTCTGCTAGGGAGTTGTTATATAAAGTTTTCAGAATCTCTGGTAGTTTGTTATAGACTCTACTAGAGGGATGATCCCACAAGATCAATCAAGTTGGTAATATTTTCCTCTTAGGCGGTGGTGACTCTACATTTCAATACATGAATATTAGGTTGTATTTTGAGAAGATAAGAGAAACCTCTAGACCTCGATCAATAAAATTGATGCAGGGGAGAAGGTCTCTGCACAAAGGAAAAGAAGAACTTGTTTAGTTGACTCCCAAGAAAAGGAACAAAGAGAAGAAATCAAACATGGTGTTTGAAGGATATAAGAGATTTCCTAGTAGGGAGGAAGATTCTTCATCTACTAGAAAATCTGAGAATAGAGAGGAAAATCCTTTCTATAAAATAAATGCAAAAGATAATAGACATAGCCATGATGAGATCATGACTGCTGAGGAACAGGAAGCAAAACAGTGGGATGAACTTATTCTTAGAATGGCTGATATGAATGCAGATGATGCCAAGATGGCAAGGGCACTTAAAAGGCAACTAGATTGGGTATTTCCAAAACTCAGAATAGAGAGAAATAATATTTCAAGCCCAAGGAAAAACAAGGTAGAAGAAGAGAGGGGTGAAACAAGTAGACAAGTAGTTCCAAAGCATAGTCCCCCTCGTATGAGAAGAATAGACCAGCCTTTTATAACTTATGATAACCCATTGGTAAATGAAACTAGAACATGGAGGGATGTGCATAAGGATCAAAATTAAGGAAGGGTGGAGGATATTAGAAGAAATGGAAATGGGGAAAATGATGGGAATTGGAATAACACAAATAGAGATAACCATATAGGAAATAATGGGTATGGCATCAATCAAAATAATGGACATAATGGAGGTAACAATGGAAATTATGGAAATGGCAATGGTGGAGGTAGGGACAATAATAATGGTGGATTCAACAGAGGAAGTATGAACAATCAAAGAAGCCATCATGTTGGCAGATGGCCTATGATCATTGAAAGATATAGACAGTTGGATTTTACTGGCATTATTGGTTATCAAAATCAAATCACTAATGATTTAAGATCAAGAATCCCCAAATTTTCAGGAAATGCAATTGATTCAGCTGAAGAACATGTAGTTAATCTAAAAAATATCATTGAAGAATTTGAGGTTCCTCATGAGGATGTATTCATGAAGTTGTTTGTTCAATCTTTGATAGAAGATGTAGGAGAATGGTATAGAAACCTTCCTGATAGATATATTTGTAGCTGGCAAAAATTTGTAACATTGTTCATGGAAGAATCTAGAGATTACAACAATCCTTCATTTGCATCCCATGAATTAAAAAGTATAAGGAAGAATGAAAATGAATCAGTTGTTGAATTTAATAAAAGATTCAATAAAGTATTGAATAGAATACCCAGAGATGTCAGACCTACTGATTCATTTCTAATTAACTTTTATTTGAGTGCTTTTGATAGAAAAACACATTATGAGATTTTGTCTCATAGACCTGATACCTTACATCAAGCATTCAAGATAGCCTCTACTATTGAAAATAGTAGGAAGGTGGTTGGGAAGGTTGCTAAGAGAGATGATCCAAAGTTGTACAACTCCAGGGTTCCGAAGAAAGATGATCTTACTCAGATCATGGACATGCTTAAAGACCTGAACGGTAAGAAAAATCCTAGTGAAATGCCACCATATAGAAACAATAAGCAAATAAATTATAATAGGTTGAGGTTGCATGACATGCCATATAACACAAATTGGAAGGATGGAAAACCACTAAAACCTAATACAAACAAAGAGACTCCTGATCTATTAAAGAAAGCCACAAACTTTGTAGATGAGTATCCATGGTGTAATTAATGTAATCTGTCTCATGTTGCAGAACAATGTATGATTACCCAGGGCTTAATAGAAGAGGAAGATAAAAATGAGGGTTATGAACCAACTGTTAATTCCCTTTCATCTAATCCATATTGGGGAAGAAATGAGGATTTATCTAAAGAGGAAGCAAATTCTGATGTACATTAAAGAAGAGAGAATTTGCAATATAGCATACATTAGGTTTTTTCTGATGATGATGAAGATATCCCTGCTTTGAGAAAATTGTTTCAGGAGGAAACGGTGCCTTCTTTGAGAAACTTGACAGAAGAGGAGAAGAAAGCCTTCACTATTGCAGTTTTAGAAAAAGTGAAAAGCAATTACAGGCTGACAAATAAAACTGTCAACAATGACTAGGGTAAGCTAGTAGGTATTTTTGCCAAGGTCACAAAATTAGGGGGGACCAATAATAACACAGCCAAAGGCAAGGATGCAAGTGTCAAGAAAGGGAAAGAACCAGAACAAACTAAACAAATGGAAATGCCAAAGCTTGTTAATCCTATAGAGAATAAACAATTAAGTAAGCCCAATTTAAATTGTAATTCATTCATGTCTACAACACTATCCTAGGTGAAGATATCTATGCCTTTGCTAGAAGTAATGAAATTTCCAAATTACAAAAATGAGACTTTAAAAATCATATCTAATGTTGGAGAATTCAATAGGGAAGATCCTAAATCAAAGGAGGATCCTCCTATGGTATATCTTGGCACATTTGTTACCAAAAACCTCACATAGGTAGATCCTTTCTATTTAACATTGTTGAGTAAATGAAAAAATGCTAAAAAATTGCATGATAGACTCAGGAGCAGCAGTAAATATCATTCTAGAGGATGTCATGAAAGAGTTGGGAATGCACATTGTTACACCTTACCATAAGTGATATGTCATGGAAAATAGATCAGTTCCTATAGTAGGAATCATGAAGGACATTGAGTTCAGATTCCCAGCTTGCCTAGACACTACATACAAAATAGATATCATAGTTATACAAGTACCTGCGAACTATGGGATGCTGTTGTCCAGATAGTGGTCCAACTTTTTGGGTGGTCATGTTCAGCTTGACTTTTCATATGCCACTATTCTAGTAGAAGGGATGGCAGTGAGGATAAATAGAGAACCAAGAGCTCCATATCTCATAGAAGAGGTTGATCCTAATGAAGTGACTTTCTTTTGCCATTTTGATATGGACAAGTTTCAGGTAAGTATTTCTAAACCTTTAGAAATCGATAAAGTTATAGAAAGAGTTAAAAAAAACAAAAATTTCATTTGGAAATTATATTTTGATGGTGTTTGCAGTAAGGATGGAAATGGAGTACGAGTTGTATTTATTTCACCTAATGGAAAAATTTTAAATACTCTTTCTTTCTAACTATTAAGTGTACTAATAATGATGTTGAATATGAGGCCCTCTTATTAGGACTTAAACTAGCAAATAAACATGGCATTAAGTTACTAATAGTTTACGGTGATTCAGAATTAGCCATTTCACAAGTTAGAGGCAAATTTGCTGCAAAAAAAGAAAAATTAAGGAACTACAGGAACAAAGTTTGGGATTGTATTATACTATTTGATTGCATTATACTATTTGACTGAAAGATCCAATAATATTTGTGTAGAATTCATGGCCAACTTGTATAACAAGTATAATGACATCCCTTTGGATGATATTACCCAAGTGGAAATCAAGACCAGATCGTCAGTGCCTGACAATGTAAAAAGTTGGCAAGTTTTTGATGATGATGGGGATTTCCTAAAAAATTTATTTTGTGAGGATCAGTATGAGAACCAATGGACTAATTGGAATGGACTTGTGGAGGAAAATGATGGTAGAGAGACTATACTTGGGTAAGAGGTATTCTAGCTAAAAACAAATAAAATTCCAAAAGGATTGATAGAGCTCGAAAGAATGTTTGATGATAAAGATGTAGTGAATTTCAGACCTAATTCAGGAGGATGTGAGAATGTTGAAAAAACAAATTTGGGAAGTGAAAGAAATCAAAGAGAAGTATATATTGGAAAAAATCTCAAACCAAAAATCAAAGCAGAATTGATTAATCTGCTTAGGAAGTATAGGCACATCTTCGCTTGGTCATATGATGACCTTAAAGCATACAGGGAAGATTTGTTCCAGCATGAGATGCCCTTGAAGCCTGATGCAAAAACTTTCAGACAAAAACGAAGGCCAATAAACCCTACTTTGGCTCCTAAGATGAAGGAGAAGCTAATGAAAATGAGGACTACTGGTATTATTGAGTCTATATGGCACTGAACATGGGTATCCAATTTGGTTCCAGTCAAAAAAATGAATGGTGACATCAGACTGTGTGTGGATTTTAAAAATTTAAATGTTTCATCTTTGAAAGATAATTATTCTTTACCTAACATGGAGGATCTTTTGCAAAAAGTCATAGGGAATGAATTGTTATCTATGATGGATGGCTTCTCGGGCTATAATCAAGTCACAGTTAGGGAAGTGGAAAAGTTCAAAACTACTTTCACTACACCTTGGGGTACCTATGTCTATGCTAGGATGCCTTTTGGACTGACAAATGTGGGAGCTGAATTCCAGAGGGCTATGGACATGGCCTTTGAGGGTATGATTGATTATATCTTGGCAGTGTACCAGGATGATATGACTGCTTATTCTAAAAAGGAATAAAATCATTGTAATGATCTAGGAAAGATTTTTGTTAGAGCATTAGAATATGGCATATCTTTGAATCCTAAAAAATGTCATTTTGGGTTACTGAAAGAAAATTGTTAGGTTATATTATTTCAAAAGATGGTGTGAGAATCAATCTAGAAAGGATTGCTGCTATTGATAAAATTCAAATCCCAAAAATAGTTAAAGCAACTCAATCTTTTTTCGATCAAATCAACTTTGTAAGAAGATTTGTTTCAAATTTCTCTAAAATCATAAAGCCTATTGCTAAAATGTTGAAAAAAGGTGCTAAAATAAAATGGACTAATGAAGCTCTTGAAGCCTTTGTAAATATCAAAAGAGCCATCAAGGAAGCCCTTGTATTAAAATCACCTGATTTCTCTAAACCTTTTCAAGTGTTTTCATTTGCCTCATTCCATACTATTGTTGATGTCATGTTACAACATAATGATGAGGGTCATCAACAGCTAGTGGCATTTTTTAGTAAAACATTGCAAGCATCCCAATTGAATTACGATTTAAATGAAAAACAAGCTTATGCTCTTGTGAAAGCTATGAAATCTTTTAGACCCTATCTAGTTGGTGCCACCGTCATTGCCTATGTACCAAAAGTTGTTGTTAAAGACATCTTCAGACAATCAGAAACTACTGGAAGGAGATGCAGATGGATAAACCAAATCCAAGAATTCAATATTGATCTACAAATCACAAAGTTTGTAAGAGGTCAGGGTTTAGCAAAATTGATGGCAAAATCCAATCTTGAAGCAGCACAAGTAAATCAAATGGAGTTGGAAGATGCACAAATGAGCATTGAAAGATGTCCTTGGTATACAAGTATTGATTATTTCTTGAAATACATGAAATGTCCAGATAGTTTAAATAATAGTCAAAATAGAACTTTAAAGATTCAAACATCTAGGTATGTATTACTTAATGGAGATCTATACTGGAAAAATACAGATGGTATTCTTCTATTGTGTCTAGATGAGTGTCAAGCATCAACTGCTTCAAAAGACTTACATGGAGGTGTATGTGGAGGCCACTTCTTAGCTAAAACCACTACTCATAAAATTCTTAATACTGGTTATTATTGGCCTCAAGTTTTCAAGGATTGTCAAACCTATATCAGAAATTGTGAAGCTTGTCAAAATTTTTTAGGGAAGCTCAAGTATAATGGAGCCATTCCTCTCAGACCCATGCATATAGAGGAACCATTCTAAATGTGGGGTATTGACTTCATAGGAGAGATAGAAAGCAAATCTAGTGGTGGGCATAAATGGATTTTGGTGGCTACTGATTATTTCACTAAGTGGGTTGAAGTCATTCCCACAAGACAAACTACCAGCAAAGTTGTCATAAAGTTTCTTTTGGAAAACATTCTGACTAGATTCGGGGTACCTCAAAATATTGTGGTAGATAATGGGATGTGTTTTAGATCCAACAAGTTCTTTGATTTCTGTGAAAATTATGGCATCACTTTGTCTTATTCATCACCTTACCATCCCCAAGGAAATGGACAAGAAGAATCAAGCAATAAGAACTTGCTGAAGATAATCATAAGGATGATTGGTGATAATAAAAAGGCTTGGGATTCAAAATTGATCTTAGTAGTATGGGTTGATAGAGTGGCAGTCAAGAAGTCCAAAGGATTTGCCCCATATGAGCTTGTATATGGAAAAGAAGCAAGATTACCCTTAAATAATTTGCTCCTAGTTTATAAATTTGTTACAGAGGAGTTTTCAAAAGAAGTAAACTTTATGGGGGACAAATTTATGGCATTGGCTGAGTTGGATGAATGTAGAAAAGAGGTTCAGGAAAGAAACATTCAGAGGCAACAGATGGTAAAGGATTTACATGACAAGAAAGCCTATGATGGGTCATTTGAAGAAAGAGAATGGGTGTTAAAGTGGAATGCCAAGGATCAGGACAAAGGGAAACATGGAAAATTTGATGCACTTTGGTTAGGACCTTTCATCATTTTAGAAAAAAGTGGAGAAGCTCTTACTACTTGCAGGATACTTATGGTCAGGTGTAGGAGTTCCCGGTTCATGGTCAGTATCTTAAGCATTTCTTCTCTTCATGAGTAGGGAGTATTTTTGTATCATAGTAGTTTAAGTTTCTTTTTCCTTTTTGTTTTCAATTTTCATTTTGATCTCTTTCCAGAGATAACTAGGATCTTGCTATGTCCTTAAAGAGAACATACATCCCCAAAAAGAGCCACTATTAGCACATATTTTTACAAAACATTTTGTGCTATATGTAGGCCTTTTTTCCTATCATATGAGCATTTACTGCTCGTTTGCATGTGCAGGAACCCTATTAGCACAAGTAAAGTTCTCTAAGGATCAGTTGTTTTAGGAATGTCAAGGTATCACTTGGGCACACTAAGGGCATGCACTAAGTATAGACTACACAAGGAATCTAGTACAGGAGCATTTTTCAGTGGAGAAGTCATTATGGTATAATCTAAGATTGTTTTCTATTATGTATCAGACCCTGCAGGATAGATGGGATCACTATTACTCATGGTGGATGGCTTATTTGTTCAAAACTGCAATATTTCAATTATCGACATAAGTAGTCCCTATGAAACAGTATTGGCAAGCAAAAGAAGGATTATTGGCATAAAATTTACCAATAAATCAGAAGGCGGACTCATTGGCACACTTAAATGACATTTAACATGATGCACACTCTTGGGAAAAGTTATACCATCGGGATAGCTTGTTCTGATGAGGCGGGAGGATGTTTTCTATTGACATGCATTGACTTATTGGGGAAGTATAAATCTTGTTATATCGATAGCCAATAAGGCTATCGATGTGACTTGTAACAATGAAAAACTCTATCTTGATACCCGATGATTGAAGGGAACTAAAGGCGGGTCCATTAGAGAAAAAGGTCGCATCGGGAGAGTGTAGAAATAGTTAGGTCGATCCTCGATGACATGAAGAATCAGAAGGCGGAACCATCGATATTACCTATACTGATAAAGCTGACTTGGAGATATAAAGCAGAAAAGTGCAATAGAGTAATATTGGGATTTCAGGAGGAATAGAAACAAGCTATTCCGACCCATGATGAAGGTAAAAGCACATGTGGGGATATCATTATAAGTTATACCGATAAAATAACATTGATTGAAGACTTATCGAGACATCAGGAGGAGGATTTTAATGCTATGCTGAATCCCAATGAAATTGTTATAGCGAATGGTAAATTACAAGGAGGTCATCGGGGCATCAGAGGGACATAAAATGAATCAGGCCGATACCCGATGGATTAAGTAAGAATAGAAACCAAAGGTGGATCTGTCAGGGAGATGTATGCCGATAGAAAAACAAAATAAAAAGGATGTGCAAGTATGAAGTTGATGTCATCGACTCATCGGAGAGACACAAAGTGAGTTATGCCGATACCTGATGGGTAGAATGCCATAGAGGAAGGAAAGATGGATCCGTAGGCATAACATGCAGTGATGAGACATGAATATGGACCTGTCGGGGTGACATACACTGATCAAAAGGACAAATGAAAGAATTAAAGAGGTGTACATTATGGGTGGTGCCAAAAATTAATTTTTCAGGCCGAGTTACACTGATTAGCCGTTAAGAAATCTGGTGTGAAAATAGACATGACAACTATTATTTAATGCATCCAATAGATAGGCCAAAAATTGCACAAAGCAAAATATAACTAGGATTTTTTCTAGATGTTATCTATAATAGAGAATGAACTTATATATGGTGTCCCATGTGCATTGTTTTTCACAAATTAATCAGAAAGTGGCTTGATATCTCTAGAGTGATAATTGAAGTTGTAGAGTACAAAAATAGAGGATTTGAAAAATGGAGGGTTTGAGTGCAAAAGGAAAAAGGAAAGTCATAGAAATATCTAGTGATACATCTAAACAATCAAAGGTAGGGAAAGTTTCCAAACAAAGGATGTTAAATTAGGATATGATCGATCAGATGAGTTCTTCGGGAGCTAAGTCTAGAAGGTTGAAGACCAATTTGCCAATTTGTGACCAGTTGGAGGATAGGTACAATGAAATTGGTGATGTATGGACTAGATTGAGAGGACATGAATTGTTCCTGTTCCATTACATAAGAAGAAACGACCCAATGCCTATGTCTAACCCATGGGGCACTGGTGTAGGTAAACTCATGGTCCCTAATCTGTTTTTAAATATGGACTTTCTCAAGCTCATGGTTAAAAACTATGATGCTGCCAAAAGATGCATCCTGTTGCCCGACGAGACTGCTTTCATTGGTTTCGTAGCAGTAACGATTCAAGAAGTGTTTGGTTTGGATTTCAAGGTAGAGGTGACTTTTTATTTTGATGATTTGGAGGAGGAATATAGAAATATGGACACCAAATATTAGGGTTGGAATTTGGCATTTCATAAGGTTGAAAAGGGAAGGCTCACAGAGGAGGATGGGTTGCCTTATGATATTAACATTTTCAGGAAATATTTCCAATATACCTACATGGCTTGTGGATAGGTGAGAGGAGTCGAGGCTCCAGACATAGCAAGAATAGGACCACTAGTTTTGGCAGCTCACATCCAGAGGCATGAGCCTAGCTAGTTTGATTTAGCTACATATCTGGTAGACAAATTGCATGAGGGCTTTTTGAACCTGAAGAATAGCCCTGATAAGCATTTCAAGAATTATTCTCTGTTAATGTGTATAATTTTGTTTTATAATCAATTCAAAGGATTGTGGCCAAACAGTTTGAGTGTCAACAGGTTTGGAAGGGACGGACAGGAGAAACCTGTGCAGGTATGGGTTTCTTTATGGGATTCTAGGTATGTGAGTTCCCATTATGTGAAGTTTGAAGATTTTTTCATCAAATCCTTGTTCAGAATGTACAATGAAACTATTGGAGGATCCTTTTCAAAAACCATTAATAAGTTTCTTCAGCCATTGGAGCACCATAACACCAAAGTGAATCATAATTCGGGTTATTGGTTTTGTAGTGCCAATTTCACTTTTGTCAGGGTGTTTAGTTTTGAGGGTTCACCATGTGTATTGCCTAACCCAAAACCTGATCATATTGCATTTTTAGAAATTGTTAGGCAGCTTAGTGTTTCCAATGCTCATCATTTTGGGGATGCATGTAAGCAGGCCTTTTTGTCAGGGACTTCAGAGTTTGGAGATTTTAGGATTGTATCAACTAGGGATTATGAAGTCATTGACAAAAAGTTAGCAGATGAATACAATTTGTTGTTACACACACCTAGGAAGAAATATGATCATGAGGGATGTATAAACATGTGCAAGAAAACACAAGACCTGAAAGGTTATATCCATTTTATTGATGATATGGAAGTTCTGTGCAAAAATAAGGAAGTGGAAGAACTGGTTGATGTGATGGAAGATTTGGAGAAAAGGTTATAGGAGAAAAAGCAAAGGCTAGAGGACCTCCAAGGTGAAGAAGAGGAATGTGCAGAAAGTGACTTAGGGGAGAATGAAGTTGTATCAAAATTACAAGTACCTAATAGAGAAGAAGAGCCTGATGCACATGACAAATTAATCACAACCTTGAATGCAAAGGTAGATGATAGAATGATTGAGCACAACACTTTTGTATTAGATGATCAATTCATAAAATCTAAAGAGTTCAAAGAATTCATGTATCATTTCAAAGGTAAGAAACTAAGGGAAGCAGTGCCAAATATTACCCCTGAGAATGAATAAAAAATGAAGAGGAGGTTGAAGGAATACATTAATGGAGAAGTTGAGAACATGACCCCACGGAAGGGGTGACAATTACTAGTGGAGGCTGGTATAATTGTGTTTCTAGGATGGGACTTGAGTGCCTCATTTATTTTTGATTCTTTACTGCACTCGGATAATAGGGATATGAAATTTGATTTCCAAGGAGTAAAAGATATTTTTATTGGATCAAGGTATGATTAAAATGAGGAAGAGATGTTGCTATGGGCATTATACCCTCCCAATAAGAGACCTAGGATAATACATATAGATAAGGCTTTCAGTCATATGATGAGATCAAAAGTTGGAGAGGTGGATCCTATGGTCACTGTAGATATAGGGATTGACATTTCCAGGTTTGATAAGGCTCAGTTGAAATGGAAACTTTCTGAAAAGCATAAATACAAAGAATTGTATGAAGAAGTTTTAAAAAGAGGAGGACATCCAGTACCACAAATCACTGATTCTAGTGCCCAGTGGAAAAGGAAGTTTGAGAAGCTAGACTTGCAACAAAATAAGAGGAAGAAGCAAATGAAAACTATCAGGATGGATGATGCCTGTGTGTTCATGACAAGGAGATATAAAAATTTAGAAAAGGTTTTGTATGAGTTATGGGGTATGTATCAAAAGAACATGGATAATTTGGTTTCTAACAAAAGGATTCATGACAAACTCAATTTGTTATTACAAGATAAGGCATTGAAATAAAAGACTATCAAAAGGATAACAAAATTAATTGAAATTCATGAGAAGTATACTAAAGAATTGAAGGAAGAGTTCCTGGATTGCTAGAAGGTTTCACAGAATGAGATTCCTAGTTTGGTTGATGACATTGGGATTATCAAGGATAAAACTGCATGGATCTCAGAATGTAAGGCTTTACTTAGTGCAACTCTCGATGTCGCCCAAGCAAATACCCTAGATATGAATGAAACTATTGACCAGTTAGAGAACCTGATTAAGATGGAGATGGCACTTAGGGATACCATTTTTAATGCAGTTACATATAAGGATGAAGGCTATCTTAAACACATTAGGAAATGTGGGAAGAGGCTGGATCCAAAGAATTGAAGTTATTATTTCTCATGCCTTTATAATTGTCTTATGTTATCTTAGAAGTTAAGTAGTTAGGTGTTAGGTTTTAGTTAGATTTTAGTTAAGCAAAATGAAAGGTTGTGTCCTTTCATCTATGCCTATTGATTCATATATTTGTAGTGAGTCATTTTGTATGTAGAAGGATGATCTAGTCTTTAGAAGAATTACAAAAAAATAAACAATCACTTCTGCCTGTAAGGGTTGTAAGTTATATGTATCAGGGAAGTCTATATGAAGTAGAAGTATCTTTTTGTGCAAACAGACTGTAATGGAGTATCTTCAGGTGCAACTTATGTATGCAATCATTTCCTAAATATTAATATACAAAGTTTGCTATTTCTTTTCCAAATATTGTGCATATTTTTGTGTTGATGAGTTTTCTTTGTCCTCTTGATAAATCTGTCATTTGATTTTCCATGATGTGCCATCACATGCTGTCGCATTAAATATGAAATTAGGTTTTCATTGTTTGTGTAACACATACTAAAACCTTTATTGTTGATAATTAATATTTTTTCTGGAGTTGATAAGATCTCTTGTCCACAAAGTGTCATAAATATCCGTGGATAGAGGCACTGGTCTATTATTTATCTTTTAAGGCCCTGGTTTGTTATGCACTTAAGGTCCTTGATAGAGAAATATTCTTCCCAAACCCTATATGAATTGATCTTTGTATATTTCTTTAAGGTCCTGAAAGGACTCATATTTTTAATATAAAATTATATTCATTTTCATTTTCTTTTAAAAGACATTCACTTAAAGCACATAATAAAGCATAATTGCAGAACAATCATTTGCCAGTTTTGCATTTGCTAGTCATAAACCTTAAATCCACTTTAAATAACTCTTTTTGTGCCTGAGAGGGAGAGGTATACCCACCTAGGTTCAGTGGACCCTTCAATGTAGAGGGATTTTGTCTTTGACCATCCCTATTCATTGGCCAAGGCTAGTTAGATCAGTTAAGGGCTTGGCGAATCCTTAAGTTTTCCAATCTGTGGTGTTGGGCACGAACAAATTGGTGACTCTATTAGGGAGTTGTTATACAAAGTTTTTAGAATCTCTGGTAGTTTTTTATAGAATCTATTGGAGGGAGGATCCAAGAAGATTAGTTAAGTTGGTAATATTTTCCTCTTAGGAGGTGGTGACTCTACATTTCAATACATGAATAATAGTTGGTATTTTGAGAGGATAAGAGAAACCCCTAGACATCTATCAATAAAATTGATTTAGGGGAGGAGGTCTCTGCACAGAGGACAAGAAGATCTTGTTCAGTTGAGTCCCAAGAAAAGGAATAAAGAGAAGAAATCAAACATGGCGTTTGAAGGATATAAGAGATTTCCTAGTAGGGAGGAAGATTCTTCATATGCTGGCATATCTGAGAATAGAGAGGAAAATCCTTTCTATAAAATAAATGAAAAAGATAATAGACATAGCCATGATGAGATCATGACTGCTGAGGAATAGGAAGCAAAACAGTGGGATGAACTTATTCTTAGAATGGCTGATATGAATGCAGATGATGCCAAGATGGCGAGGACACTTAAAACGCAACCAGATTGGGTGTTGCAGAAACTTGGAATGGAGAGAAATAATATTTAAAGCCCCAAGACAAACAAGGTAGAAGAAGAGAGGGGTGAAACAAGTAGACAAGTAGTTCCAAAGTATAGGCCCCCTAATATGAGAAGAATAGACTAGCCTTTTGTAACATGATAACCCATTGGTAAATGAAAGTAGAAGATGGAGGGATGTGGATAAGGATCAAAATGATGGAAGGGTGGAGGATATAAGAAGAAATGGAAATGGGGAAAATGATGAAAATTGGAATAACACAAATAGAGATAACCATATAGGAAGTAATGGGTATGGCATCGATCAAAATAATGGACATAATAGAGGTAACAATGGCAATTATGGAAATGACAATGGTGTAGGTAGGAACAATAATAATGGTGGCAATAATAGTGGTGGTGGAAACAATGGCTACAATGGTAATTATGGAAACAATGGTGGATTCAATAGAGGAAGTATGAACAATCAAAGCAACCATCATATTGGAAAATGACCTATGATCATTGAAAGATACAGATAGTTGGATTTCACTGGCATTGTTGGTTATCCAAATCAGATCACTAATGATTTAAGATCAACAATCCCCAAATTCTCAAAAAATGGAATTGATTGAGCAAAACATGTAGTTAATGTAAAAAATATCATTGAAGAATTTGTGGTTCCTCATGTGGATGTATTCATGAAATTGTTTGTTCAATCTTTGACAGAAGATGCAGGAGAGTGGTATAGAAGGCTTCTTGATAGATGTATTTGTAGCTGGCGGGAATTTGTAACACTGTCCATGGAAGAATTTGGAGATCACAATGATCCTTCATTTGCATCCCATGAATTAATGAGTATAAGGAAGAATCAAAATTAATCAGTTGCTGAATTTAATAAAAGATGCAATAAAGTATTAAATAGAATACCTAGAGATGTTAGACATGTTGATTAATTTCTGATTAACTTTTATTTGAGTTCTTTTGACAACAAAACCCATTATGAGATTTTTTCTGGTAGACCTGATACGTTACAACAAGCATTCAAGACAATTGCTACTATTGAAAATAAGAGGAGGATGGTTGGGAAGGTTGCTAAGAGAGATGATCCAAAGTTGTACAACTCCAGGGTTCCCAAGAAAGCTGATCTTACTCAGATCATGGACATGCTTAAGGACCTGAAGGGTAAGCAAAATCCTAGTGAAAGGCCACTATACAGAAACAATAAGAAAATAAATTACAATAGGCCGAGGTTGCATGACATGCCATATAACACAAATTGGAAGGATGGAAAACCACTAACACCTAATACAAACAAAGAGACTCCTGATCCATTAAAGAAAGCCACAAACTTTGTAGATGAGTATCCATGGTGTGATGTATATAATCTGCCTCATGTTACAGAACAATGTATGATTGCCCAGGGCTTAATAGAAGAGGAAGATAAAAATGAGGGTTATGAACCAACTGTGAATGCCCTTTCATCTGATCCATATTGGGGAAGAAATGAGGATTTATCTGAAGAGGAATAATATTCTGATGTACATCAAAGAAGAGAGAATTTGCAATATAGCATACATCAGGTTTTTTCTGATGATGATGAAGATATCCCTGCTTTGAGAAAATTGTTTTAGGAGGAAATAGTGCCTTCTTTGAGAAACATGATTGAAGAGGAGAAGAAAGCCTTCACTATTGCAGCTATAGAACAAGTGAAAAGAAATTACCAGTTGAGAAATAAAACTGTCAACAATGAGCAGGGTAAGCCAGCAGATATTTTTGCCAAGTTCATAAAATCAAGTGGGACCAATAATAACGCAGCCAAAGGCAAGGATGCAAGTGAAAAGAAAGGGAAAGAACCAAAATAGACTAAACAAATGGAAATGCCAAATCTCGTTAAGCCTATAGAGAAGAAACAAGTAAGTAGGCCCAATTTAAATTGTAATTCATTCATGTCTCAAGCACTATCCGAGGTGAAGATATCTATGCCTTTGCTAGAAGTAATGAAATTTCCAAATTACAAAAATGAGACTTTAAAAATTATATCTAATGTTGGAGAAGTGAGTAGGGAACATCCTAAATCAAAGGAGGATCCTCCTATGGTATATCTTGGCACATCTGTTACCAAAAACCTCACACAAGTAGATCCTTTCTATCTAACATTTCTGATAAATGAAAAAATGCTAAAAAATCGCATGATAGACTCAGGAGCGGTAGTAAATATCATGCTAGAGAATGTCATGAAAGAGTTGGGAATGAACATTGATACACCTTATGGTAAGTGCTATGCCATGGACAATAGATCAGTTCCTGTAGTAGGAATCATGAAGGACGTTGAGTTCAGATTCCTAGCCTACCTAGACACTACATACAAAATAGATATCAGAGTTGTACAAGTGCCTTGGAACTATGGGATGTTGTTGTCCAGACAGTGGTCCAACTTATGGGGTGGTCATGTTCAACTTGACTTTTCATATGCCACTATTCTAGTAGAAGGGATAGCGGTGAGGATAAATAGAGAACCAAGAGCTCCATATCTCATAAAAGAGGTTGATCCTGATGAAGTGACTTGCTTTTGCAATTCTAATATGGACAACATTCAAGTAAGTATTTATAAACCTTTAGAAATCGATAAAGTTATAGAAATAGTTAAACAAAATAGAAATTTAATTTGGAAATTATATTTTGATGGTGCCTACAGTAAGGATGTAAATGGAGTAGGAGTTGTATTTATTTCACCTAATGGAAAAAAATTTAAATACTCTTTCTTGTTAACTTTTGAGTGTACTAATAATGTTGTTTAATATGAGGCCCTCTTATTAGGACTTAAACTAGCAAACAAACATAGCATTAAGTTACTAATAGTTTATGGTGATTCAGAATTAGCCATTTCACAAGTTAGAGGCAAATTTTCTACAAAAAATGAAAAATTAAGGAACTACAAGAACGAAGTTTGGGATTGCATTGAACTATTCGATGCTTTCTCCATCAATTGGATTGAAATATCTGGTAATATTTGGGCAGACTTCATGCCCAACTTGTCTATCAAGCATAATGACATCCCTTTGGATGATATTACCCAAGTGGAAATCAAGACCACACCGTCAGTGCCTGACAATGTAAAAAGCTGGCAAGTTTTTGATGATGACAAGGGTTTGTTAAAAATTTTATTTTGTGAGGATCAGTATGAGCACCATCGTATTTATTGGAATGGACTTGTGGAGGACAAGGATGGAAGAGAGACTGTACATGGGCAAGAGGTATTGCCATTAAAAATAAATAAAATTCCAAAAGCATTGATAGAGCTCGAAAGAATGTTTGATGATAAAGATGTAGTGAATTTCAGACCTAATTCAAGAGGATGTGAGGATGTTGAAAAAATAAATTAGGGAAGTAAAAGAAACCCAAGAGAAGTATATATTGGAAAAAAGCTCACACCGAAAATCAAAATAGAATTGATTAATCTGCTCAGGAAGTATAGACACATCTTTGCTTGGTCATATGATGACCTTAAAGCATACAAGGAAGATTTGTTCCAGCATGGGATACCCTTGAAGCCTGATGCAAAAACTTTCTGACAAAAACAAAGGTTGATAAACCCTAATTTGGCTCCTAACATGAATGAGGAGTTGATGAAAATGAGGAATGTTGGTATTATTGAGCCTATAAGGCTCTCAACATGGGTATCCAGTTTGGTCCCAGTCAGAAAAAGGAATGGTGACATCAGACTGTGTGTGGATTTTAGAAATTTAAATATTTCATCTTTGAAAGATAATTATGCTTTACCTAACATGGAGGCTCTTTTGCAGAAAGTCATATGGAATGAATTGTCATCTATGATGGATGGATTCTTAGGCTATAATCAAGTCAAAGTTAGGGAAGCAAAAATGTTCAAAACTTCTTTCACTACACGTTGCGGTTCCTATGCCTATGCTAGGATGCCTTTTGGACTAACAAATGTAGGAGCTACATTCTAGAGGGCTATGGACATGGCCTTTGAGGGTATGCTTTATTATATCTTGGTAGTGTACCTGGATGATATGACTGCTTATTCTAAAAAGGAATAAAATCATTGTAATGATCTAGGAAAGAGTTTTATTACAGCATTAGAATATGGCATATCATTGAATCCTTAAAAAATGTCATTTTGGGGTTACTGAAGGAAAATTGTTAGGTTATATTGTTTCAAAAGATGATGTGAGAATTGATCTAGAAAGGATTGTTGCTATCGATAAAATTCAAATCCCAAAAACAGTTAAGGCAATTCAATCTTTTTTCGGTCAAATCAACTTTGTAAGAAGCTCTATTTCAAATTTCTCTAAAATCATAAAGCCTATCGCTAAAATGTTGAAAAAGGTGCAGAAATAAAATGGACTAATGAAGCTCTTGAAGCCTTTGTAAATATAAAAAAATCCATCAAGGAAGCCCCTATATTAAAATCACCTGATTTCTCTAAACCTTTTCAAGTGTTTTCATTTGCCTCATTCTATACTATTTTTTATTGTCATGTTACAAAAGAATGATGAGGGTCATGAACAACCAATTGTGTTTTTTAGCAAAACACTGCAAGCATCCAAATTGAATTATGATTTAAATGAAAAACAAGCTTATGCTCTTGTGAAATCTATGAAATCTTTTAGACCCTATCTAGTTGGTGCCACCGTCATTGCCTATGTACCAAACACTGTTGTTAAAGATTTCTTCAAACAAGTAGAAACTATTGGAAGGAGATGTAGATGGATAAACTAGATCCAAAAATTTAATATCGATCTACAAATCACAAATTTGTTAAGAGGTCAGGGTTTAGCAAAATTGATAGCATAATCCAATCTTGAAGCAACATAAGTAAATCAAATGGAGTTGGAAGATGCACAAATGAGCATTGAAAGATGTCCTCAATATAAAAATATTGTTTATTTCTTGAAATACATGAAATGTCTGGATAGTTGAAATGATAGTCAAAAAGGAACATTAAAGCTTCAAACATCTAGGTATGTATTACTTAATGGAGTTCTATACAGGAAAAATGGAGATGATATTCTTCTATTGTGTCTAGATGAGTGTCAAGAATTGGTGGTTTTAAAATACTTACATGAAGGTGTATGTGGAGGCCACTTCTCAACTAAAACCCCTCCTCATAAAATTCTTAATACCGATTATTATTGGCCTCAAGTTTTCAAGGATTATCATACCTATATTAGAAAATGTGAAGCTTGTCAAAAGTTTTCAGGGAAGCTCAAGTATAATGGATCCATTCCTTTCAGACCCATGCATACAGAGGAACCATTCCAGATAAGGGGTATTGACTTCATAGGAGAGATAGCAAACAAATCTAGTGGTGGGCATAAATGGATTTTGGTGGCTACTAATTATTTCACTAAGTTGGTTGAAGTCATTCCCACAAGACAGGCTACTAGCAAAGTGGTGATAAAGTTTCTTTTGGAAAACATTCTGACTAGATTTGGGGTACCTCGGAAGATTGTGGTAGATAATGGGATGTGTTTCAGATCCAATGAGTTCTTTGATTTTTGTGAAAATTATGGCATCACTTTGTCTTATTGATCACCTTACCATCCCCAAGAAAATGGACAAGCGGAAGCAAGCAATAAGAACTCGCTGAAGATAATCAGAAGGATGATTGGTGATAATAAAAAGGCTTGGGATTCAAAATTGGTCTTAGTAATATGTGCTGGCAGAGTGACAGTTAAGAAGTCCACAGGATTTTCCCCATATGAGCTTGTATATGGAAAAGAAGCAAGATTACCCTTAAATAATTTGCTCCTAGTTTATAAATTTGGTACAAAGGAGTTTTCAAAAGAAGTAAACTTTATGGGGGATAGATTGATGGTGTTGGCTGGGTTGGATGAATGTAGAAAAGAGGCTCAGAAAAGAAACATTCAAACACAATGGATGGTTAAGGATTTGCATGAAAAGAAAGCATGTGACAGGTCATTTAAAGAAGGAGAATGGGTGTTAAAGTGGAATGCCAAGGATCAGGACAAAGGCAAACATGGCAAGTTCGATGCACTTTGGTTAGGACCTTTCATCATTTCAGAAAAAAAGTGGAGAAAAATCTTACTACTTGCAGGATACTTATGGTCAGGTGCAAGATTTCCCAGTTCATGCTCAGTATCTTAAGCATTTATTCTCTTGATGAGTAGGGAGTATTTTTGTATCATAGTAGTTTAAGTTTCTTTTTGCTTTTTGTTTTCAATTTTCATTTTGGTATGCTTTCCAAAGATAACTAGGATCTTGCTATGTCCTTAAAGAGAACATACATCTCTAGAAAGAGCCACTGTTAGCACATATTTTTACAAAACATTTTGTGCTATATGTAGGCATTTTTTCCTATCATATGAGCACTTACTATTGGTTTGCATGTGTAGGAACCTTATTAGCATGAGTAAAGTTATCTAAGGATAAGTTGTTTTAGGAATGTCAAGGTATCACTTGGGCACACTAAGTATAGACTGCACAAGGAATCCAGTATGGGAGCATTTATTAGTGGAGAAGTCATTATGGTATAATCTAAGATTGTTTTCCAGTATGTATCAGACCCTATGGGATTGCTGGGATCACTATTACTCATGGTGGATGGCTCATTTGCTCAAAACTACAATATTTCAAGTATCAGCATAAATAGTCCCGATGAAATAGTATTGGCAAGAAAAAGAAGGATTATTGGCATAACATTTGCCGATAAATCAGAAGGCAGACTCATTGGAGCACTTAAATGATATTCATCATGATGCACACTCTTGGGAAAATTTATACAATTGGGATAGCTTATTCTGATGACACAGAAGGAGGATGTTTTCTATCGGCATGCATCGACTTATTGGGGAAGTGTAAATCTTGGTATACTGATAGCTGATGATGCTATCGATGTGACTTGTGATGATGAAAAACTCTATCCCGATACCTGATGACTAAAGGGAACTGATGGTGGGTCGATTAGAGAAAAAGACCGCATCAGGATAGTGCTGAAATAGTTAGGCCAATCCCTGATGACATGAAGAATTAGAAGGCAGAACCATCGGTATTAGCTATATTGAGAAAGATGGCTTGGAGGTATAAAGCATAAAAGTAGAATAGAGTAATATTGGGATTTCGGGAGGAATAGAAAAAAATTATTCCGACCCTCGATGAAGGTAAAAGTGCCTGCGGGGATATCGGTATAAGTTATACTAACAAAATAACACTGATTGAAGACTTATCAGGACGTCGGTAGGACGATTTTCATGCTATGCCAAATCCCGATGAGGTTGTTACAGTGAATGGTAAATTGCAAGGAGGTCATCGGGGCATCAGAGGGACATAAAATGAATTAGGTTGATACCCGATGGATTAAGTAAGAGTAGAAATTGAAGTCAGATCTGTTAGGGAGATGTATGCTGATAGGCCAGAGAAATAAAAAGGATGTGCAAGTATGAAGTCGATGTCATCGGCTCATTGGAGAGACACAAAGTGAATTATGTCAATACTCGATGGGTAGAATGCCATAGATGAAGGAAGGACAGATCGATAGGAATAACATGCACTGATGAGACTAGAATATGGACCTGTTGGGGTGACATGCGTTGATCAAAAGGAAAAATAAAAGAATTAAAGAGGTGTACGTTAAGAGTGGCAACAAAAATTAAATTTTCGGGCCGAGTTATGCCGGTTAGCTGTTGAGAAATATGGTGTGAAAATAGACATGATGGCCATTATTTAATGCATCCAATGGATAGGCCAGAAATTGCACTTAGCAAAATCTAACAAGGATTTTTTCTAGATGTTATCTATAATAGAGAATGAACTTATATATGGTGTCCCATGTGCATTGTTTTTCACAAATTAATCAAAAAGTGGTTTGATATCTTTGGAGTGATAATTGAAGTTGCAGAGTACATAGCAAAGGATTTGAAAAATGGAGGGTTCGAGTGCAAAAGGAAAAAGGAAAGTAATAGAAATATCTAGTGATACATCTAAACAATCAAAGGCAGGGGAGGCTACCAAACAAATGAAGTTAAATCAAGATATGATCGATCAGATGAGTTCTCTGGGAGCTAACTCTAGAAGGTCGAAGACCAATTTTCCAATTTGTGACCAGTTAGAGGATAGGTACAATGAGATTGGCAATGTATGGACTAGAGTGGGAGGATATGAATTGTTCCTGTTCCATTACATAAGAAGAAACAACCCAATGCCTATCTCTAACCCATGGGGCACTAGTCTAGGTAAACTCATGGTCCCCAATGTGTTTTTAAATATGGACTTGCTCAAGCTCATGGTTAGAAACTATGATGTTGCCAAAAGATGAATCATGTTGCCTGACAAGACTGCTTTCATTCATTTTGCAACAATAATGATTCAAGAAGTGTTTGGTTTGGGTTCCGAGGTAGAGGTCCCTTTTTCTTTTGATGATTTGGAGGAGGAATATAGAAAGATGGACACCACATATCAGGGTTGGAATTTGGCATTTAATAAGGTTGAAAAGGGAAGGCTCACAAAGGAGGACGAGCTGCCTTATGATATTAATATTTTTAGGAAATATTTCCTATATACCTACATGGCTTGTGGATAGCTGGGAGGATTCGAGGCTCCAGACATAGCAAGAATGGAACCGCTAGTTTTGGCAGCTCACATCCAGAGGCATGAGCCTAGAGCATTTGATTTAGCTACATATCTGGTAGACAAATTGCATGAGGGCTTTTTGAACCTGAAGAACAATCCTGATAATCAAACCCTTGTTTAGAATGTACAATGAAACTATTGGAGGATCATTTTCAAAAACCATTAAGAAGTTTCTTTGGCCATTGGAGCACCATAACACCAAAGTGAATCATAATTGGGGTGATTGGTTTTCCTATGCCAATTTCAATTTTATCAGGGTGTTCAGTTTTGAGGGTTCACCATATGTATTGCCTAAACCGGCACCTGATCGTATTGCATTTTTAAAAATTGTTAGATAGCTTAGTGTTTCCAATGCTCTTCATTTTGGGGATGCACGTAAGCAAGCTTTTTTTCTAGGGACTTTAGAGTTTGGAGATTTTAGGATTGTATCAACTAGGGCTTATTAACATTGACAAAAACTTAGCAGATGAATAAAACTTGTTGTTACAGACACCCACGAAGAAATATGATCATGAGGGATATATAAAAATGTGTAGGAAAAGGCAGGCCCTGAAAGTTTATATCCACTTTATTGATGATATGGAAGATCTGTGCAAAAATAAGGAAGTGGAAGAATTGGTTGATGTGATGGAAGATTTGGAGAAAAGGTTACAAGAGAAAAAGCGAAGGTTGGAGGACATCCAAGGTGAAGAAGAGGAATGTGCAGAAAGTGACTCAGCACAGAATGAAGTTGTATCAAAATTATAGGTACCTAATAGAGAAGAAGAGCCTGATGCACATGACAAATTAATCACAACCTTGAATTCAGAGGTAGATGATAGAATGATTGAGCACACCACTTTTGTATCAGATGATCAATTCATAAAATCTAAAGAGTTCAAATCATTCCTGTATCATTTCAAAGGTAAGAAATTAAGGGAAGCAGTGCCAAATATTACCCCTGAGAATGAAGCAGAAATGAAGAGGAGGTTGAAGGAAGACATCAATGGAGAAGTTGAGAACATGACCCCACAGAAGGGGAGGCAATTACTAGTGGAGGCTAGTATAATTGTGTTTCCAGGATCGGACTTGAGTGCCTCATTTATTTTTGACTCTTTGCTGCCCTCGGGTAATAGGGATATGAAATTGGATGTCCAAGGAGTAAAAGATATTTTTATTGGATCAAGGTATGATCCAAATGAGGAAGAGATGTTGCTATGGACCTTATACCCTCCCAATAAGAGACCTAAGATAATAGATGTAGATAAGGCTTTTGGTCATATGATGAGATTGAAAGTTGGAGAGGTGGATCCTATGGTCTCTGTAGATATAGGGATTGACATTTTGAGGTTTAATAAGGCTCATTTGAAATGGGAACTTTCTGAAAAGCATAAATACAAAGCATTATATGAAGAAGTTTTAAAAACAGGAGGACATCTAGTACCACAAATCATTGATTCTAGTGCCCAATGGAAAAGGAAGTTTGAGAAGCTAGACTTGGAACAAAATAAGACAAAGAGGCAAGTGAAAACTATCAAGACAGGTGATGCCTGTGTGTTCATGACAAGGAGATATGAAAATTTAGAAAAGGTTTTGGATGAGTTCTGGTGTATGTATCAAAAGAACATGGATAATTTGGTTTCTAACTAAAGGATTCATGACAGAATCAATTTGTTATTACAGGATAAGGCATTGAAAGAAAAGACTGTCAGAAGGATAAAAAAATTAATTGAAATTCATGAGAAGTATACTAAAGAGTTGAAGGAAGAGTTCTAGGATTGCCAGGAGGTTTCGCATAATGAGATTCCCAGTTTGGTTGATGACGTTGGGATTATCAAGGATAAAACTGCATGGATCTCAGAATGTAAGGCTTTACTTAGTGCAGCTCTTAGTGTCACCCAAGCAGATACCCTAGATACGAATGAAACAAGTAACTAGTTAGAGAACCTGATTAAGATGGAGATGGCACTTAGGGATACCATATTTAATGCAGTTACATATAAGGATGAAGGCTACCTTAAACACATCAAGAAATACGAGAAGAGGTTGGATCCAAAGAATTGAAGTTTTTATTTCTCATGCTTTTATAATTGTCTTATGCTATCTTAGCATTTAAGTAGTTAGGTGTTAGGTTTTAGTTAGATTTTAGTTTATTAAAATGAAAGGCTGCGTCGTTTCATCTATGCTTATTGATTCATATATTTATAGTGAGTCATTTTGTATGTAGAAGGATGATCTAGGATTTAGAAGAATTATAAAAAAAAGAAACAATCACTTCTGCCTATAAGGGTTGTAAGCTATATGTATCAGGGAAGTCTATAGGAAGAAGAAGTATCTTTTTGTGCAAACAGAATGTAATGGAGTATCTTCAGGTGCAACTTATGTATGCAATCATTTCCAAAAGATTAATATACAAAGTTCACTATTTATTTTCCAAATATTGTGCATACTTTTGTGTTGATGAGTTATCTTTGTCCTGTTGATAAATATGTCATTTGATTTGGCATGATTTGCCATCACATGCTGTCCCATTAAATATGAAATCGGGTTTTCATTGTTTGTGTAACACATGCTCAAACCTTCATAGTTGATAATTAATATTGTCTCTGGAGTTGATAAGATCTCTTGTCCACAAAGTGTCATAAATATTCCTAGAGAGAGGCACAGATCTGTTATTGATCTTTTAAGGTCCTAGTTTGCTATGCATTTAAGGTACTTGATAGAGAAACATTATTCTCAAACCCTATATGAATTGATCTTTACATATTTCTTTCAAGTCCTGAAAGCACTCTTGTTGTTAGTATACAATCGTAATCATTTTCATTTTTTTTTAAACGACATTCACTTAAAGCACATAATAAAGCATAATTGCAGAACAATCATTTGCCAGTTTTGCATTTGCTAGTCATAAAGCTTAAATCCACTTTAAATAACTCTTTTTGTTCTTGAGGGGGAGAGGTATACCCACCTAGGTTCAATGGAGCCTTAAGTGTAGAGGGATTTGATATTTGACCATCCCTGTTCATTGGCCAAGGCTAGTTAGATCAGTCAAGGGCTTGGAAAACCTTAATTTTTCCAATCTGTGGTTTTGGGCACATACATAACCCGTTGATGAATTTCCTATAAAACTGAGCCAAGCCATGGAAACTTCTTACTTCACTGTCTTTCCTAGGTGTGGGCCAACTGATTATGGCTTCCACCTTAGAGTTATCCATCTTCAAATAACCTCTTGAGACTACAAACCCAAGATACACCAACTCCTCTTTCATAAACTCATATTTCTCTAGATTGATGGTTAGTTGCTCATCAGATAGTTTACTCAATACAATTTCTATATGCTTGAGATGTTTATCTTTAAACTTGCTAAAAATTAAGATGTCATATAAGTACACAACAACAAATTTACCAATGTAGTTCTTGAGTACTTCATTCATGAGTCTCATGAATGTGCTAGGAGTATTTGTGAGTCCAAATGACATAACGAGCCATTCATAGAGTCCTTTTGTAGTCTTGAAGGTTGTCTTCCATTCATCACCCTCCTTTATTCTGATTTAGTGGTAACCACTCTTGATATCTATCTTGGTGAATTATTCTACACCTCCCAAACAATCCATCAAGTCTTGAGTTCTTCAGATTGGAAATCTATACTTGATAGTAATCCAGTTTATGGCTCTAGAGTCAGTGCAAAGTCTCCAAGTACCTCCCTTCTTTGGAGCCAAAATAGTGGCTATTGCACATGGGTTTATGCTCTTCCTGATTAGTCCATTGTCTAGGAGTTCTTTTATTTGCTTGGCTATCTCCTTATTCTGATCTGGTGTCATTTAATAAGATGCCTTATTGGGCAAAGAATCTCCAGGAATAAAGTCAATTTGATGACTTATGGCATGTTGAGGAGGCAATGTAGCTAGTGTTCCATCACTAATGATGTCCTCAAAACTGATTTAGGACATGTTGTACTTCTTTAGGAATGCTTACCTTCTTCTCTTTGCTACCCTCTTTTGGCTTTACAACAATGGAAAACCCCACTCCTCTTTCCTTGAGTGTGTTTATGAACTCTTTCTCACCAACTAGTAGCACATTAGGACCTTTGGATCTACCCTCTACTTGGTCTCCTATCGACTAGATTTTGTAGGTGGTTCCATCCTTTTGGAAGGTATAAGCATAAGGTATAAACTTCCATGGCCTACCTAGGAGTAGGTGGCAAGCATCCATGCACAAGGTATCACACAAGATTTTGTCTTTGTAGCCTCCTATAGTGAACTCCACCCAAGTTTGTTCATTTACAAGAACATGTTGCCCCTTGTTGAGCCATGTAACTCTATAAGGATCACTATGTGGTATTCTTGGCAAATTGAGCTTACTCACCGCTTCCTCTTATTGGCATTATACACACAGATGAGAATGGCAGATGTTGTCATTGGTGACAACTAAGTGGCAATAAGGTTCAACAAGGTTTCACAAGTTATATCAGAAACATACTTCACCTACTAGTACCGATAGATACAACAAAGTTTATTCACACCGACATCCAATTTACATAGGCAACAGATCATACCGACATCCAAGGCCGACTTGGCAATAGTATTGTTTATGTGAAATGTATTGTAATGTAAATTATATTTGTATGGCCCACATGATGTATTGTAAAGAATCATATATGTATGAGATATTTTAGGTCATTTTAAATGTAAGAAAGGTATGTAGGTATGTGTGTATGTAAGTGATATTTGAGATAAGATAAGCATATGATACCGTATACTTGTATATGCACTTTGATGTATTTATTTTGAGAGTGAATAAGAAGCAGAGATAAGCAAGGGCTACTGTGTGTAAGAAGAATCATTTACCAGTGAGGTTTTTGGTAGAGGTATCAAACAAAGCTTAAATTGGTACTGAATCCAGCATTGCAGATGCTATTCCGAAGTAGTACATTGTTATTGGATTTTACCATCCAATTGTGTAGTTAGTGGAACTCCATTTTTTTTGTTGAGCAGTGAGCTCTAGGCAGTTGGCCTTCCTGCATGTGCAGGCCCCTATTGTAATAAGTAATATTTATTCATATTGGCCAGTGAGTAAATATTATGGGTCACAAATCCCACCGAGGTTTTTCCCTTACCGATTTTCCTCGCCAAAATATCTTTGTTATGGTGTGCATTGATGCTGATTCTTTTGTTTCTCTTTACTGCAGCATTATTTGTTTACCAGTATAATAATTTTAGTTATAAAGTTGCAAATAAGTTTAAATCTTTCATCTACCAATTAGACACTGATTCACCCCCCCCCCTCTCAGTGTCTTTGGGATTAACCAAATATATAACAATTGGTATCAGAGCCTGGTCCTCTATTTTCAGAAGCCTAATAACTTGAGGAAGATTCTGAAACCAGTATTGATGGAAAGCTTGAGACAATAGTTGGATAGAGCTCTTCAATATTTTGATGTAGAAACATTGAAGAATGTCAAACTAGAAGAGGAACTCATAACTGCTCGAGAATTCATCAAAGCACTTCAAGAAAACTTGGCTAGGACACAGAACAAGAGAAAATAATTACATAAGCAATTGCAAAAACAAGATGATGAAGAAAAATAAACTCTCAGAGACATTGTAGAGAAACTGAGACAGGAGAACAGTAACATGAAGAATGAGATGCAAGATTTAACCATGAGACTATGTAAGGATATTAAAGATAGAAAGAAGAATGAGGAAGATTTGGCCAGAAGACTTAATGAAAGATTAGATGAATCTCTAAGGCTTAGTTATGAAAATGATATGCTTAAAATAGAATTGATTCACATGCAACATGACAAAGAGGAACTAATGAGACAAGTTAGCACTTTGGAAGGTGAGTTGGTCACTGCAAATGAATACAAAGATAAATTCAAAAAGAGTTCAGACAAGCTTGTTGATATGCTGAAAAGTCAAAAATCTGATGGAGAAACAGTTGGACTTGGATTTGAACATGGAGAAAGTTCTGGAACTGCAAACAATCATGATCACAACAAACCGGTAAGGCAACCTAATGCTTATAAATTCAATGGCAAATTGTTTAATTGCAACAAATTTGGTCATAGAGAAAATTAGTGTAAATTTAGGAATAATCAAAATACAAACTCATCCACCGGTCAATGTTCCAAATGCAATAAAAGTGGTCATAACTCAGACAATTGCAGAATGAATGTAAAATGGTATGTTTGTGGTAGATTTGGACATCTATCTAATCAATGTAGAACTCAAACCGGGCAAGGTTATGGAAAAGCTATTCGAAGAAACAATGTAACATGTTATGCATGTAACAATATTGGGCATATTGAAAGATTTTGTAGAAGCAAGAATGTACCAACAAACAATAGAGGATCTAATGACAAATGCAAGGAAACGGTAAATGAAATCAAGCAAGAATTCACTAAACAATGGGTCAAGAAGAGAGATCACATGAATGATGAATCTGGCTCTACACCGACATGAGATTATTCATCAAGAATAATCCTTAGGGGCAAGTTAAGTAATTGAAGATCATGCATTTTACCCTCAGATGGTGGTAAGAAGTCATAATTCTTCTTTACCAGCATATATGTTGAATATTCACTTAACCAGTGAAGCATTTAATGTGGTTGTTAAGTTAACTTTTTGGTTATAAAGGATTGAAATATCTCATTTTGATTCACCAAAGGATTCAAGTATTTGAAGAGCGCAGAAATTGAGCACCGGAATTCAAGAAGCAAAGCAACAAGGATTTTTCAAGGGCATCCAAGGTTTTCACTTGCATTCGACAGTAAAGGGTATTTATCTTATGACATGGCTTCTTCATCTTCCATTCCCGAATTTATTGCAAACCCTCCTATTGTGGAAAATATCAAGCATCTTAGACCAGTCTTTAAGATAATCCCTAAGATAGCTAAGTTTGATGACTCCATTGGTACATTTTTAAAAATCGCGAAGGGAGTTGCATATGTTGAAGACCCCAGGGCATACATTCACTATAACATTGAAGATTTAGGGTCTGGGGATATAAAAAACATGTTCATGAATGTTATCTCAGACAAACAAGGTTTAGTCAAACTGGAACACAAGATTGTGGAAGATTTAGGGTTCATTGACATCCTTCACATTCCTAAATTTTCAGATGAGATTGTTTGTTATGTTCTTAGCAGAGTTCATAGTGAATTTTTATGGCTAGACTCATTTTTCAAAATCATTAAAGAAAAAATTAAGGCTATTACTGGTTTACTTTCTACTGGCCCTAGGCCTAAGAAGAAAAAGAAAATTCCAAACAAAGAGGTTATGAACTTATAACAAATCACTTAGGGTTAGCGATATAACTGATAACAATGTTAAATATGCTAGTATGGTTATTGGATATAAGGTGGCACATACTAATAGGCTGAATTCTATTTCCAATCTATGCATTCATAGTGCCTATGAGATGATAATGAATAATACAAAAATTGATCTGTGTGAGTGGTTGAAAGATGAATTGATAGAAAATTCAGATAAGATTAAAGGTGACAAGAAGGGAACTTTCAAATTTGGTAATTTACTTGTATGTTTAATGCTATACTTCTCAAAGGTGATTCCCGGTATAGGCCACAAAGACTTTGCCTATGATATTTTTGTTGGAAAACAGATAAAGGAGGCAATTACCAACATGGGCTCTAATGGTGACAAGTAGGTAAAAGAGCATTTCAAGGACTTTCAAGCTAAAATGAGACAAAGAGAAATAATCCCTCAAAGCATTGTTGACAAATATGACAAACATATATGCTTTGCAATTAAAATAGATGAAATATGGATGGAGGCAGTTAGACCTAGAACTGTCTAGATAACTAAGATGGGTTATGAAGTGGATTCAAACATTCTAGAATTTGATGCCAAGATACTCCTAGATGCTCCACCAGAACCAACAAAAAAGATCTTTGGCATTGCAGAAACTATAGAGACTGATGTTACTATTCATAAGCAAAGGAAGAAAAGAGACAAAATAATAAAAGATGCTTTGAAGTTTGTTCAAGTTGTTAAAAAGGGATTGTTGAAACTTGACCCAATGAGTGGTGTTGCTGTAGAAGAAAGAAAATCATAACAACAACTGGTAACACATATTTCTCCTGTGGCTACCTCATCCGATTTTGATAGTGATAAGGCTGCAGAATTGAAAAGGGTGGAAAGGAAGAAGAGAAAACCCTCACCGGCACCTGCTCCATTACCAAAGAAAACAAGGACACTTAGAAAGAAACAATAGGCTATGAGAGAGCCCAGTATTCCAAAGAAGAAACAATAGGCTATGAGAGAGCCCAGTATTCCAAAGAAGAAGAAAGTTACACACAAGAAACTAGAACAAAAGGCATCTGATACTCTTTCACCAACAAAGCTTATAAATGAAATAACTCAGGATGGCAATCTTGGTAATGTTAGCAAGTTTAATCATTCCTTCAAAGATTCTGATAAAGATACTATTGAGGAGAGTATAATTTTGTACTTAGATATATATAAGAAGGTTCTTATTGAAGTTATAGATGTTCTTCCAAATGATTTATATCTGAGACTTGAAGCCAAGAGAATGTCTATTATGGAACAAGATAAGAAACTGAAGGTTGAGGCACTATTAGCAGTTCATCCTGTTAAATCTAAGAAAGAAATTAATGATTTGATATTTGAAGATAACATAAATGTTTTTCCAAGTGGTCACCAAAAAGTTAGCCTCATGGCCAACATATTAAAAGATATAGCAGATGAAACAATGGATAAGTGGGACATATTCTTTGTAGAGAAAGAGAAAAGAGAAGAAAATGAAAGAGAGAAAGTTGATAAATCCTTCACTAAGGTATATCAGAAAGCAGATAAAGGTAAGAGTAAGGTTGGTAGTGTACTTGACCTCACAATAAAAGATAACTTACCTCCACTGACACAAGACACCCCACTGATAGTAGCAAAGGCACTGACAGAAATGCAAAATCAGCCTGAAGAGAAGTCGAAGGAAGTGAAAGCATATGATATTGATCCCGAGTCAAACATTATGTTCACAATGAATGTTGACACTCAGGACATCAATATTGTATTGGATAAAGAAATTATTGAGAAAAAGAAATCTAAATCTGTAAATGTTGAGAAATCTAAATCACCGGTAAAGGTAGTTGACACTCAACATAATGTTAAGATATCGACAGAAAAAAGAACAAGAACAAACAGAATCTGAACTGATAGAGAATAAGAATGAGAATAATAATGAGAATAAGGATTAAAATAAGGAAGAGAAAGTGAATAAGGAAGTGGTTAAGGTGGTTGAAGAGGTATCTCGAGAAGAGAAGAAAATTATTGCAGAACCTAGCACTTCTCCCAGTACTTCAACTATGGATTTTAGACAGACAAATGTCACTAATGTACTTTTGGATTCAATAAAGAAGATAATTGAATGCAATGCATTAGAAGTTAAGGCTATTGATGAATCTCTACCGATTTTGCAAATGATTGCACTGGCGTGCAAGGTAGACCACATTGTTGGCTCAATAGGTAAATTGGACACATTGTCCAAATACATTTCTTCTAACATTCAGATGGTAGATAAAATAAATGAGGAAACTATTCAGAAAAGATTTAATATGGAAAAGGAAGATTTCTTTGACAAAACAATAAAGGATTGTTTGATTCATTGCTACCGACATTGAATTCCACTATTTTGGAATATAAGGAAATGTATAGGGAAGCCTGCAAACCTCATTATTTAATAGAAGACATTGATGAACAAATAAAGAAAACTCAGAAAGAGATTGATGACATTGTAGATAACATGATTGGTTCTTCAGAACTAACATCAGTTTTGGATCAAGAAATGGCTATTTATGAAGAGAAAATTGAAAAAATGGAAAAAGAGAAGGCAAGATTGAAGATGAAAACCCAAGAATTGAGAACTAAACTTGGTCCTAGATTGGATAATCTACTAACACACCGGAATGAACTATCCAAGGCAATAATTCAAGGAGTAAGATCACTAGATAAACAAATGCATTATCTCACCGGGATGATCAAGAAGATAGAGACAATAATTTCTGATAGTACAAAGTTTTTGTAGAGTCTTAACTTGGTTTTGGTGGATATTTTTAGATTGTACATAACCAGCTACATGTATCTAAGTAATTTTTTTTTTTGAGACTTTTGACATCCTTTGTCATTAATGTCAAATGGGAAGTGGTATAATGAGAAAAATGTACAGAGTAAGGCATGGTGAAAAGTGAACAGAAGGAGACCATTTGCTTAGGGGGAGCACTTTCAATTTTGGATCTCAAAGTTTTGGTTTTTCTCATGAGTGTTGCCATCAATGCCAAAGGGGGAGATTGTTGACATGATACACTCAGATGAGAATGGTAGATGTTATCATTGATGGAAACTAAGTGGCAACAAGGTTCAACAAGGTTTCACAGGTTATACTGGCAACAAACTTCACCTACTAGCACCGACAGATACAAAAAAGTTTATTCACACCGGCATCTAGTTTAGATCAATAGGAGATCATACTAGCATCCAAAGCCGACTTGGAAATAGTATTGTAATATAAATTATATTTGTATGGACAACATGATTTATTGTAAAGACTCATATATCTATGAGATCTTGTAGGTCATTTAAAATGTAAGAAAGGTGTGTAGGTAAGTGTGTATGTAAGCGATATTTGAGATAAGATAGGGATATGATACCGGATAATTGTATATGCACTTTGATGTATTTATTTTGAGAGCGAATAAGAAGCCGAGATGAGAAAGGACTATTCTATGTAAGTAGAATAATTTACCAGCGAGGTTTTTGGCAGAGGTATCAGACATAGCTTAAACTGATATTGAATCCAACATTGCAGATGTTGTTTTGAAGTAGTACATTGTTATTGGATTTAACCATCCAATTGTGTAGTCAGTGGGACTCCATTTTGGTTGTTGAACAGTGAGCTCTAGGCAGTTGGAATTCCTGCATGTGTAGGCCCCTATTTTATTGAGTAATATTTATTCATATTGGCTAGTGAGTAAATATTATTGGTCACAAATCCCACCGAGGTTTTTCCCTTACCGAGTTTCCTCACCAAAATATCTATGTTATGGTGTGCATTGATGTTGATTCTTTTTTTTCTCTTTACTACAGTATTATTTATTTTCTGGAATATTAATTTCAATTATAAAGTTGCAAATAAGTTTAAATCTTTCATCTATCGGTTAGACACTGATTCACCCCCCCTCTTAGTGTCTTTGGGATTAACCAAATATCTAACACCTCTGACACTATGTTGTCTATGGATCCTGAATCCACCACCACTTTACATACCTTTCCCATGATCTTACATTCTATTATGAACAAGGATCTCCTTTGGCTAGGTTCCTCCTTAACTAGTTCTTTAATGAAGACTCTTCTTATCATGAGGTTCTCTCCAACCTCTAAATCCAAACTTACTTATGATGCTTTCATGTTTGCTACATCCTCTTGAGTATAATTTACTCTCCTCTCACCTCCTTAGGATGAAGAATACTTCTTAGGGCATCTATAGGTTAGGTGTCCATGTTGATGGCAATTGTAGCACTTCATGGTGGCAAAATAGGACCCTCTTCCTGATCCACTAGACCTTCCTCTACTAGAGTTTCTAGATCCCCTTCCTCTATAGCTTCTCTTGCTATTGGAATCCCCACTTTTCTCAACTAACTTAGGTTCCCCTTGGGATCTTTGGTCTACACTTCTTCCACCAAAACTACCTCTTTGACCTTTGTCATCTCTTCCCCTACCTCTACCTTAGTTGCTTTGTTCTTGTTTCTTCTTTCTCTTTTCCTCTACTTTCAGTGCCAATTGATAGCACTTATGCATGGTGTTGGGGCATAACAAGATTAATTCCTCTTAAATATTTCATCTCAATCCATTCAAGCACCTAGCTACCTTGATACTCTCATCCTCTAACACCTTGGATCTTAGACACAACTTCTAAAATTCCTCATTGTAGCTGCTCACATCCATCTTTTTGTCTCAAATTTTGTCTCCTCTTGTGCAACTGGATCTCATAATCTTCAGGGATGTATGCCTCTTTCACCTTGGCTAACATGACCTTCCAAGTAGCTATGGGGTTATTACCCTCTTTTTGCCTCTCTTCTTGGATAAATTTCCACCAAGTCAATGTTGCTCCCCTCAATCTAGACTTGGCCACCTTCACCTTTTGTGCCTCATTGATTCCATCACATTCAAGGTGATTCTCCAAATCCTCTATCCATTCCAGGACTATCTTAGGCTCCATTTTTACACAAAAAAGTGGCACTCCTTCCAGGGATTTTCCTCCTAAGGATTTGATTTCTTTAAGGAAAGGTTCTTTAGGTAGAATAGGGTCTGGTTCAGGTGTCCTATCCTCTTCTACAACTTCTTTACCCTTCCCTTCATTGACCTTGATTGTCACTTTCTTAGTTTTGTCTTCAATTGCATCTAGTTTGCTCTCCAGTTGTAGTAGTATTTCTCTGAGGAGACTATTTTCTTCCTCTAGATCTTCTACCTTCTTGGCTAGCTTTGCATTGGTCACCATCCTTACACTTTTCTCTCCTACTGATTCAGTGTTTGTCATGTACTAGCTTCTTCCCGAATATTGGTAGCTCTAATACCACTATGATGTGGAGGTGGTTCTCAAAGAGAGTCTATCCTTTGTCAAAAGGAAGTCAAGTGTTGTCCTAGTGGGCTCCCTTCATTGTTCATCTAGTCTACTAATAAATTTAGACACCTCAACTCTCTAGGAGTTCTCCTAGTCAAGATGTGCTCATTGGTTGCTCAGGCATGGTTGAGATTCACATGGGTAAATCCAACCTTACACTCTCAAACTCCTAAAAAATGCTTGCAGAGGTTGAATTAAGTTTTCATGATTTTTTCCAAGGGTAATCAACTAGTTTTGAGTAAGGGTTTGGTCCATATCCCCTTCACTCCTTCCTTTCCCTATTTTCTAGGCCTAGTAGCCCTAAAGCCCCAATTAGCCCTACCTAACTAGTTTTTGTGGATTTGCTGACAATTTCCCCAAAGACCCACAAAAAATCTTTGGTGATCCCAGTACTCTTTTGGAAGTACTTTCCAATTTATGAAATGAGAAATCTCAGTTTGACCATACATGTACAAAACCCGAGAAATACTTGTTTTAGGGGGTTTTAGGCTTGTTTTGGTCTTTTTCCAAGGGTTTGGTGTCTTCCTTGATCTGCCACACCTCCAAACTTACACATATACTATTCCATACCCCACTTGTTCATGCCAAACACTCTTCACTTCCAACCCTACTCATCCCTGCAAACACTTGCATATTTTCACTCATTTCCTAACCGGGCTATGATTGAGCTCACCTAGGAAATGGTTCTCATTGGCCTTTCAATGAACTCCAAAGGAAAATAAAGACTATATACACTATACAAAGTTTCCATGGCTCGAGTACCAAGGGTTATTAAGAACAACTCAAAGGACTTCAAGATGGACCCATGTTTGGGCCTCTCAAACCCCTACTCAACCCAAGAGCTTACAAAATTTTCAAATCAATTTGAACTTGCACAAAAACTAATCAAGATGCTTACTGAGCACTATAGTAACATGTAAAAAACAATAATCAAAGAACAACAACACAATCAATCCATTAAGTAAGGAGTCTTCCTCAAATTCTTGGAAAACACAAGGTAAAAACTCAAAAATGGTCTCCAATTTGTATTCCAATCTACTCCATGTGTTCAAACACCTAATTACATTCATGCTCAGGGAATTTATATTCCATTTTTGGCCTAAATAACTCTCCATCGGTTCCCTAATCAACCCTTTGCTAAAAAATACAAAAAGTTGTCAAGCAACTTTGACAACTTTTGCCAAAAAGTGCATTTTTTCTTTACATGCTTTGTTTTCTTCTCCAAACCATCTAGGATGACTAAAAACCACTACTTTAACATGTCCCAATTCCAAACAAGGCTATTCAATACATTTTACATCAAAATGCAAGATTACGCCATTTTAGGCTTACAAGCCAAAATTGAGCAAATGCATTGTCCTATGGACATTCAACCTACCAAAGCATTTCAAAAACATAAGAGGACCTAATAGAAGACTCTTATTCACCATCCCAAACCAAAATATGAACAAACACACCAAAATGAAGAAATTACACTCAAAACTAGGTGCTCCTACACCAGAAGCTTGACTACTTGATGAGATCCAGGATGGCAACCTATGTGTTTGAGAAGGAGATTCCTAGATTTGGTGGAAATAATTATACTATATGGAAGGACCAAATGTAATTTCATTTGAAGTGTCTTGGTGAAATGTATTGGAAGATTACAAAGAATGTCTACAATGTTTCTCAGAATAGACCGGTTACTGCTACTAAAATCAAGGATGTTGAACATAACATAAGAGCTAAGGAAGCATTGTTGAGTGCTTCAATTGATTCAAAGATAACTAATGTGATGCCACTTTAGACTGCACATGAGATCTGGAAAAATTTAGAGACCTTATATGAAGGAGATGCACAGGTTAAAGTTGCTAAGTTGTAGAGTTTGAAAGGAAAGTATGAGACATTGAAGATGGGAGAAGAAGAGAACATAACATCCTGTATGGATAAGGTGAATGAACTTATTATGAACATCAAATCTATTGGTGTAACTCTTGAGGAAGATGATATTGTTGCTAAGGTGTTGAAATCCTTTCCTTCTTCTTACAAAGCTAAAGTTGTTACTATTAATGAGATCCAAAGTGTGAGTATTGTGACAAGAGATATGTTAGTTGGTAAGTTAGATGCATTTGAGTTGAACAAATTTGGAGAATCACATTCAAAAATTTGGGACTACATTTAAAGCCTCTATATTCGAGAAGTTGAAGTATGATCCAGGAGAAAGTTAATCTAGGGTTTCAAAGTATGAAAGGGAAATGAGAGAGATGTAAGAGAAGTAAAAAGAGTTGTATGAGCTTGAAGCACTTATTAATCAGAGATTTCCTAAGGGAGCTAGTAAGTATGATTGAAAGTTACCTTTGAAATGTTTCTCTTGCAATAAGATAGGACATTTTTCTTCTAGGTGTCCTGAAAAAATGTCTAGATATAATAAGCATGAAAGACATGATAGATTTGATAAGAATGATAGATATGAGAAGCATGATAAGTATGATAAGCCCTATAAGCCTAACCAGAAGTACAAATATCAAAAGAGATGTTACTACATATGTTGCTAATGAAGGTGTGACAAATGAGGAATCATAGAATAGGAATTTAGAATATGAATTTGTATTTATTTCTATAAAGGAAGATGATTCAACACCAGTGAATCCTACAAGCTACATTGTTGAGGAGAAAGATTTCACTAATAAGATTGAGGAGAAAGATGAATGGGTAATTGATAGTGGTTGTTCACATCATATGATAGGTGATAAAATAAAATTTGTGAATATGGAGAGGTATGATGGTGGTAAAGTGAGATTTGGAGATGATAAAGAGTGTGTGATCCATGATAGAGGTTTTATTTCCTTTGATGGTAAGAATAATATTGATGATGTCTTATATTATGAAGGTTTGAAGCATAATATTTTGAGTGTAGGATAGATTGTTGACAAGGGATATTATTTGCAATTCAAGAATGGTAAATCCAAGATTCTAAATGCCTCTGGTATAGAGATTGCATCAAGGTCTAACACAAAATGTAATATCTTTCTCTTGAATTTTGGTGAGAAAAGTTGTTTGATTGCTCAGATAGATGAAAGTTGATGGTAGCATAGAATGACGTGTCATGTTAATTTTGACTGCATGATAAGGATAAGTTATACTCAAGATGTTAGAGATTTTCCTAAGATTGTGAAGCCCTCTAATCCGATATGTAAAGAATGTCAATGGGGAAAGAAAACAAGAACAACATTGAAGAGTAAGTTATATACATCTAATAGATTGTTAGATCTTGTGCATACTGACTTGTGTGGTCCTGCAAAAGTGAGAAGAATGCAAGGTGATAGGTATTTCATGTTGTTGATTAATGACTACTTTTAAATGATGTGGGTGACTTTTTTGAGGGACAAATCAGAAGCATTGGAGAAATTCAAGATATTCAGAGCTAAGGTGGAGACTAAGACTGTTAGATACCTCAGATAACCAGTGGACAACTAAGAGGGGGGTGAATCTATTGTCAATAGATTGTATAACTTTAAGAACTTAAAACCTTTTACCAAAATAGAAGATATATCAATTAAGCACACATGTAAACCATAAAGCATTTACCAACCATCCATAACACATAACACGAAAAATTTGTAAGTGGAAAACCTGGGAAAGGGAAAAACCACGGTGGGAAGCCTACTCACAGTCAGATGATACTTTTGGAGTAAGTATGTGATTACAAAGAGAGGGGCCTGAACATGTTGGAAGGCTAATAGCCTAGAGAACACTGCTCATCACAAAAGGAGCCTTACTGACTACACAAGATATCTAGAGTACAATAAAGAAAGAAGAGTGAACTATAAAAATAGAATCTCCTATGCCTGAGTATAGTTTCGGTTAAGCTCAATACAAGAGGTGTTAGACCTCTTACACAAACCCAATTTGATCAACTATGATCGACCAAAACCTCTGCATATGATTACAACTTTATTCACACACAAATAATCCCATAGCCATAACCCCATGATCTACAAAGAGATCTTACATCATATATATACCAACTTGGAACCTAAACAATTAGGTCGGCCACCTAAAAGATGGCACAATAAATTTATTACACAAAGCCACAAACCAATGATAATCCAAGTTGTCTTGAAACTAAAACAACATGAATCAATCAACAAATCCAATTGGTAATTGTTGGCATTATAATAGACAAAGGGGATTGTTGGCATTTCAATAAGGATATTGAGAAGGTTGTTGATGACTATAGATATAACTGATTAAGGATGTTCACTGTCTTAATATTATTATTTTGTCATTGATGTCAAGAAATTGATTTTCTAATTTAGTATGATGTTGCCATATCTTAAGAAGTATGTTTTGAAGAGAATTAAGATGTTGGTAAAAGACATAGAAAGAATGTGATGAATAAGGGAAGGAATAAGTTATTCAATGGGCAACTATTACCGAGTTAGACAATGATGAGATCATGATGTTTAGATTGTTTTGATATCCTACATATGTTATTGATTGTAAGGATAATACTATACTATGTTACCGAGCAAAGAACCTAGTTGGTAAACCCTAAGGAACCTAGTCGGTAAACCCTAAGGTTATCGCTATTGGTTAATGAAGGTGGAATGTCTACCGAGTGAAGTTTAGTATTTACCGAGTTGCAACTGAGTAATAACAGAATGAATTGAATGAATAAAAGCATTATTTAATGAAGGAAGCTGATGAGTTGGAGTTGATTAAATGATTGTTACAACGTGCATGAAGTTTGTTAAGGATCTATGGCAATGGAAGATTGGTAGGAAGATCTACAGCTCAGATTAAACCACAATACCCTAGCACAAGTTCCAAGAAATGTATACAAGTTCCAAGGCGGGGTAAAATGTTTTCAGATCGAAGGATACATTGAACCTGGTCAAGATTGAAGATTTGATGGCTATGATTGATCATGGGAAATGTGATCAAGGAGATTATACGGTTGGCAAATTGTTTATAAATAAGGAACTGTTGATAAACAATGTATGCGGGCAAGTGTAAGCACAAGAATGCTACATAGTGATTACCGAACATAGTAGCTTGAAGACCTGTTTTGATAACAAAGTATAGAGCCCAACAAAGGGACAAGATAAGTCCTATGACTAGATTGTAATGAGCAAATAAGAATCTGCTTTAGCATTTTTTAGATGTGAAGTTGCAGATATATTTTATTACTGTTATTTTATGAAGTGACAGAAAATATCTTAACCGAGTGGACTTAACAGTCTTATTTGTAAAACCCTCTAGCAAGGTGACATTTAGATTGAGTGTTTGAAATCCTTTTACAAGGTCACCTCTAACAAGGTGAAGATCCTAATAGATCTGAGGGAAATCCCTTAACCGGGTCACATCTAGCAATGTGTTTGTAATCTTTAACAGGATTTTCTTTTAACCGAACATACTCTAGAAGAGTATTTTTCTTAGTGGGTCCAAAATCCCATAGTGGTTTTTCCCTATTTGGGTTTCCACGTTAAATCTGGTGTCATATGTTTTGTGATCTTATCTGTTTATGAGTTTGCATGCTTTACTATTTTTCTGATAAGGTTACTGAGGTTGAATCTGTTGATTTTATGGAAGATTAAGTTTGTATGATTCACCCCCCGTCTCATCTTGTTAGCTTGGCATTTGTACTAGACATTTAGTATTATAACTATCAGTAATGCATCTAGATCATCTAACAACACGTTACATAAACCAGACCATAACCTAGATAACACCTGACCCAAAATAGATCGCCACAAACCAAATCCAACACCACCGATCAATAAGAACAGGAACAAGATAATCAACAATATCCCATGAACCATCTAGAAGCCACACCAACACCACTTATTAAGTACATCAAAATATCTTCAACAAATATCTACTGGTATAATCCTTACCGGTAACAAAAAGGATTACTAGAACAAATAATAGCTTTTGAATCATCAAGTCCTAAACCAACAGACCATGAAACACATTAGGAACACATGAATGAGCAATACAAACCAGTTCCATAAACTAGAACATACTAGAGATGATCTCCAGATCAATATCATAAGCCAACCATTCTATTGGAACCTAGTAGATAACCAGTGTTGCCATCAATGACAAACATCAATGCAACACATAATCAGTTCCTCCAAATTGCCAACAATCTCCCCCATTGGTATTGATGGCAATAGTTGATGTGAAAAACATCCATGTGCCAAGAAATGCCAAACCAGTCTCCCCAAAAGGAAGATATGCAACAATATCCCACAAAATGATACATCAATAAAGTTATGAACCAATCAACAAACCATAGACCGAAAACAAACTCCCCTTGAAATTGATATCTCTATTAAGCTCCTTTTTTCACATGTATATATCTCCCCCTTTGAGGTCAATGCCAAAAATTTGACATAAACATTAAAGAAAAATTATGAATCCTCTTAACCTCATAGTTGACTACTCCCCCAGAGTAGTAGCACCATCAAATCAATTTGGAATTAATAGTAGCTCTGATAATGCATACTAGATTGATGCCAATATGCACCACACAAGTCTCTACCAGAGGGGCAAAAACTCCCAATCTATCTCTAAAGTACTCAAATGATTCCTTGGGGAAACGCTTAGTGAAAATGTTTGTAATGTGCTCTTTAGTGTTCACATAAACTAGTCTGACTTTATTTAATTCCACCTTCTCCTTCAAAAAGTTATACTTGATAGAAATGTTCTTTTTCTTAGAATTAAATATCAGATTCTTTGATATGTCAATAGTAGCAGAGTTATCACAGTGAATAACTACTAGTTCATTATAGTATACCCTTATATCCTTCAACATTTTTCTCATCCATAGGACTTGTGTACAATTAGCAGCAACAACAACATACTCAGCTTCTGCAGTTAATAAAGAAGTATATGAATCTTTCTTGTTGATCCATGAAACAAGTTTCTTTCTAAGAAAGAAAGCTCCACCAGATGTTCTCTTCTGGTCATCAACATCTCCAGCCCAATCTGCATCTGTATATGCACATAGTGTAAAGTCATCATTTTTAAGATACCATAAACCATACTTAGTTGTTCCTTGCAAATATCTAAAAATCCTTTTCACTGCACTCTCATGATTCTCTCTAGGATCACTCTGAAATCTTGACACAATACAAACTGCATTCATTATATCTAGTCTAGTCTAAGTCAAATATAACAAATAGGTCCAATCATAGATTTATAACTTGTAGGATTTACCAGAGCTGATACATCTTTCTTTATCAATTTCTCACTTCTAACCATAGGAGTATCAACCGGTTTAGAATTTTCCATACCAAATTTCTTTAACAACTCTCTATCATACTTAGTTTGACACATGAAAATACCTTTATTAGTCTGAGTAATCTACAAACCTAGGAAAAAACTCATCTCCCCAATCATATACATTTCAAATTCATTCTTCATATTGTTAGAGAATTCCATACATAACTTATCTTCACCTCCAAAAATGATATCACCAACAAAGACCTCAATGATCAATATGTCATCATTAGTGATCTTATAATATAAGGTATTGTCAGCATTTCCTTTAGTGAAACCAAGCTTCAAAATATATTTGTCCAATCTTGCATACCAAGCTCTAGGAGCTTGTTTAAATCCATATAAAGCTTTCCTTAACCTGCAAACCATGTTTTTGTCATCTGAAAGTGAAAATCCATCACGCTACTCAATGTAAACTTCCTCTTTAAGATTTCCATTAAAAAATTCACACTTAACATCCATCTGATAAACCTTATAGTTTTTATGTGCAACATAAGCTAGAAATAATCTCACAGCTTCAATCCTAGCTACCGGTGCAAAAGTTTCATCATAATCAATTCCTTCCTTCTGAGAATATCCTTTACAAACCAATCTAGCCTTATTTCTCACAACTTGTCCATCTTCATTCAATTTAGTCCCGAAAACCCATTTAGTTCCAATAACATTCTTATTTTTTAGGTTGGGGAACTAAATTCTATGTGTTATTCTTTTCTATCTGATCTAATTCCCCATCCATAACTTTCATCCAACATTCATCTTTACATGCTTCAATAACTGATGCTAGTTCAATTTGAGAAATTAAACATACCTAATCAACTACCAACCTTCTTCTTTTCATCACTCATTTGTTCTTGTCTCCAATGATTTGATCAACTAAATGATTCAACCTTACATACTTAGGAATCTTCTAATTTTTTGTTCCTCTGCTCTGATCTTCAGTTACTATTGAATTTTTTGATGTTGCTAGAGTAACTCATTCAACATTCTATTCTGGTGTAGGTTCTATTAGATTAGTCATGATCATTTCCACTTTCAGTTCTCTTTCATAAGTTCTAATTTGACCTTTGTTTTGCTCATCCACCTTGACATTATCACTCTCCACAATTTTCTGCAATCTTTTGTTATAACATCTATATGATTTGCTTTCATTATAATAGCCAAGAAATATTCCTTCATCACATCTAGGATCAAACTTTTCAATGGAATCATCTCTTTTGATATAGCATTTACTACCAAAGATTCTGAAATCCTTGATTTTAAGTGTATGACCAAACCATAACTCATCAGGTGTCTTATTGGTGTCTCCTTTGATATGAACTCTGTTGAATGTGTATACTGTCATGCTAATAGCTTCTCTCCAATTTATATTAGGAAAATTAGCTTCCATCATCATAGTTCGAGCCATAACCAAGATGGCTATGTTCTTCCTTTCCACAACTCCATTCTACTGAGGTGTCAAGGGTGCAGACAACTATCTCCTTCTGCCATGCTTCTCACAATAACTGTTAAATTCAACGAATGTGAATTTCTTAGATAGTATAAATAATCAGAAGACAACTAAGAGGGGGGTGAATCAATTGTCATAGATTACCAAAACTATTAGCAATTTAAACTTTAATACCAGAACACAAAACATTAATATCGGAATAGAAGTTAAACCAATTAAGCATAAACAATAATCACATAATAAATACCATCCACATGACACCAAGATTTGTACGTGGAAAACCCAGTGAAGGGAAAAACCATGGTGGGAAGCCTACCCATAGTCAGATAATACTTCTACACTAAGTATGTGAATTGCAATTGAGGGGCCTACACTTATAGGAAGGCAAAAAGCCTAGAGTGCACTGCTCATAAAAAAAGGAGTCTCACTCACTACATATAAATCCAAACTACAATCCGGAGAAGTGTTGAACTGCAAAAGATAGAATCTCCTATGCTTGAGTACAGTTTCAGTTAAGCTCAGTACCGAAGGACTAAATCCTCTTACATACACCCAATTTGATCTCCAATGATTCACCAAATCATCTTCCTGAATGATATTACATTATTCGCACATTACATTCCTTGACCATGACTTCTCACATAACCATTATGATCTACAATGAGATCTTATATCTATATACACAAACCCTTGACCATAAAAAATCAAGGCAACAACCAAATAATAAACCAATTACATAATTACAAACCATGTTTGCCAAAGACCAAAAAAATAATATCCAACACATAAGACATCCTAGAAATACATCGAGAGGTCCAATCCACACATTAAATTAAAGCCAATCCATAACCTAGATCAACTGGGACCCAATATAGGTCCATACACTTCAGGAATGATCTCCATCTACCAAGTTGTGAAAATGATCACCAGTAGCATCCTGGAACTCCACCAAAAACTGCACCAACACCACTTATGCAAGATCTTCATCAAAATCTCTACCGGTGAAAACCTCGTTGGAACCAGAAGCCAAGCTTCCAAGCAAACAGGATAACATTTGATCACCAAACAAAAACCAATTGACCAAATATGAGCATGAGTATCATTAAGAGGCCAATTTTGTCACCAAATTATACCGGATCCTACCGGATCATGATGGACCCAAATCAACTAGAACCAACTCAACCTATCGGGACTAGAAGGGTGTCGGTAAAGCATCCAAACAACTAGTGTTGGCATCAATGACAAAACTATTGGCATTATAAAGACAAGAGAGAATGTTGGCATTCCAATTATAGTGAGAGATTGTTGACATTTCAATAAGGATATTGAGAAGGTTGTTGATGATTATGGATATAACTGATTAAGGATGTTCACTGTCTTAATATTATTATTTTGTCATTGATGTCAAGAAATTGATTTTCTGACTTAGTATGATGTTGCCATATCTTAAAAATTATGATTTGATGAGCATAAAGATGTCAGTGAGTGACACAGAAAGAATATGATGAATAAAGGGAAAAATAAGTTATTCAATGGGCAACTTTTACCGAGTTAGACAATGATGAGATCATAATGTTTATATTGTTTTGATATCCTACATATGCTATTGTTTGTAAGGTTAATACTATACTATGCTACCAAGCAAGGAACCAAGTCAGTAAAACCCTAAGGTTATTGCTTTTGGTTAATGAAGGCAGAATGTCTACCAAGTGAAGTTTAGTATTTACCGAGTTGCAACCGAGTAATAACAGAGTGCATTGAATAAATAAAAGCGTTATTTAATGAAGGAAGCTGATGAGCTAGAGTTGATTAAATGATTGGTAAGCTGTGCATAAAATTTGTTAAGAATCTATGGTAATGAAAGATCGACAGAAAGCTCTACAACTCAAATTGAACCGCAATACCCTAGCATAAGTTCCAAGGAGAAAATGCAAGTTCCAAGGCGGGGTAAAACATTTTCAGATTGAAAGATACATTGAACCTAGTCAAGATTGAAGATCTGATGGCTATGATTCATCATGGGAAATGTGATCAAGGAGATTAAGTGGCTGAAAGATTGTTTATAAATAGGAAACTGTTAATAAACAATGTATGCGGGCAAGTGTATGCACAGGGATGCTACATAGTGATTACTGAGTATAGAAGCTTGAAGATCTATTTTGTTAATAGAATATAGAGCCCAACAGAGGGATAAGATAAGTCCTATGATTAGATTGTATTGAGCAAATAAGAATCTGCTTTAACATTTTTAGATGTGAAGTTGTAGATATATTCTTATTACTATTATTTTGTGAAGTAGCAAAAAATCTCTTAACTGAGTGGACTTAACAGTCTTATTTGTAAAACCCTCTAGCAAGGTGACATTCTTATTGAGTGTTTGAAATCCTTTAACAAGGTCACTTCTAACAAGGTGAAGATCCTAACAGATCTAAGGGAAATCCCTTAACCGGGTCACATCTAGCAATGTGTTTGTAATCTTTAATAGGATTTGCTTTTAACCGAGCATACTCTAGAAGAGTATATTTCTTAGTGGGTCCGAAATCCCACAGTGGTTTTTTCCTATTTGGATTTCCACGTTAAATCTGGTGTTATATGTTTTGTGATCTTATCTATTTATGGGTCTTCTTGCATTACTATTTTTCTGATAACATTACCAAGGTTGAATCTGTTGTTTTTATTGAAGATTAAGTTTGAATGATTCACCCCCCTCTCATATTGTTAGCTTGGCATCTGTACTAAATATTTAGTATCAGAACTATTAATTGGTATCAGAGCATCTAGACTTCAAAAGAAAAAGTTTAAAGGTACTCGAGTTAAAGATCGAAAGATGTATAAGAGGGATGCACCGAAGTTGAACAAGTCAAGCTTCTCTACATGGCAGAAAAGGATGAAGCTACATTTATCAGGAATTGGTGAATATGTTGTCTATTATCTGGAGAATGACTTTGTTACACCTAGCACCTATCCATTGACAATGGAAGAGATAAAGGCAAAGCAAGAACATATTCAAACAATGATTGAAATAACATCTGCATTGACCGACTCAGAGTTTAATGATCTAGAAGGCTGTATTGATGCTAAGGCAATGTGGGATAAGCTCATATTTGTGTATGGTGGAGATGAACATGTTCAAAGAGCCAAAGTGGATAGTCTAAGAGGACAAATTGAATCTATGAGGATGAATGAGTGTGAGAACATAACCCAGTATAGTACAAGACTAAAGGAGATTGTCAATCAAATCAAAGGAGCGGGAGGAACTATTGAAGAAAAGGATGTAACAAGTAAGTTGCTGAGAACCCTACTACCTGCCTATGCCACTTGAGTCTTTGCAATAAATGAATTGAGGTTTGTACCCAATATGCCAGTTTCTTTAGATGCTACTATTGGTAAGCTACATGCATTTGAGTTAAGTAACTTTGATAACAGTGGGTCATCGGTAAATGAAGTTGAGTCTGCATTCAGTTCTTTTCATATTGATGAATCTAATGATTACAATGATAGAAAATATAAGTACTCTGAAGAAAATCACAGTAGAGCAAGTGAAAGATTTCGCAAAAACATGGAGGAGGTACACAAACTGTATGAGGAAATCAGGAAGCAAGAAGAGTTTGAAGCACTATTAGCTAGAAGGTTACCAAGAGGAAAAGGTAAGTACAAAGAAAAGTTGCCTTTGAAATGTTTCAATTGTGATAAGATAGGACATATGGCTTCTAACTATCCTAATAAAGAATCTAGTGAAAAGAAAGATTACCAAGATGACAGACAGAAAGATAATCATTACAAAGGACACTGAGAATTTAGGAGAAGAGATAAAAAGACATGCCTGATCGCTGATGAGGAATCTAATGATGATAAAATAGATGAAACGAATACAGAGGAAGTTGTTTATGTGGCTATTAAAGATGGATCAGATGAAGAAAGGTATGAAGAAAAAGCTTTAATATCTCATATAAATACTAATGATTCTTGGATCTTAGATAGTGGATGTTCACATCACATGACAGGTGATAAACACAAGTTTGTTATATTAGAAGACTATGATGGAGGCTATGTAAGATTTGGTAATGATGCACCATGTTTGGTAAGAGGTAAAGGATCCATAACACTTCTTGACAATGCTAAATGTAATGATGTTTATTGGGTTGAAGGTTTGAAATAAAATTTGTTGAGTGTAGCACAGCTAAACAACACAGGCTACCAAATAGAGTTTCAAAAAGGAATTGTCAAAGTTCATGACAAGCATGGAAAGTTAGCTACTACTGAGACACAAACAAGAGGTAATACATTTCATCTTGACTCAACTCAGAATAAATGTCTATATGCAAAGATAGATGATACCTGGTTATGGCATAAAAGGTTTTGTCATGTAAATTTTGATAATCTGATCAAAATAAGTAAGAAGCACTGAGTAAGAGGTCTACTGAGTCTTCAAAAATTTGAGAATGCTATGTGCCGAGGATGCCAGATAAGAAAGATGACAAGATCAAGATTTACAAGTAAGTCCTACACTTCTAAGGGAATTTTAGATCTTGTGCATACTGATCTTTGTGGTCCTATGAAAGTTCAGAGTTATTATGGTGATAAATATTTCATATTATTTGTGGATGATTACTCAAGGATGATGTCAGTAATGTTTTTAAAAGAAAAATTAGAAGCTTTTCAAATGTTTAAATGGTACAAGGCAAGAGTTGAAAATGAAACAGGAAGACAACTGAAATGTCTTAGATCAGATAGAGGAGGAGAGTTTACTTCTGATGAGTTCAACCTATTCTACAATGATCATGGTATAAAAAGACAAGTCTCTACACTGAGAACTCCACAATAAAATGGGATAGCTGAGAGAAGAAACAGATCTATTGTGGATTGTGCCAAAACCCTAATGATTGAAAAGAAAGTACCACAAACATTTTGGAGAGAAGCAATAAGCACAGTAGTTTACACCCTGAACCGAGTAAAACTAAAGAAAGGAACCTTGAGACACCTTATGAAATCTGGTATGACAAGAAACCTAATGTAAATTATTTTAAAATCTTTGGAAGTAGATGCTATTTACACAAAGATGATAGAAATGACAAGTTTGATCAGAAAAGTGAAGAAGGAACATTTCTAGGTTATTCTTCTAGAAGCAAAGCATTTAAATGTTTGATCAAATCATCTAACAAAATAGTAGAAAGTGCAAATGTGAAAATTGATGAATTTGCAGAAAGAAATGATGAAGGAAACTCCAAAGAATCAGAAGACTATGAAGAATTTGTCTATGTTCAATCAAGAAGTCCTACCGAGAAGACTGCTGAAGAAAATGAAGAGAATATCCAGTTACCGAGTGATGAAGAAGATCATACAGAGCCTACTGAGCCTGTATTAGCCAAGTATGTTAGAAGAAATCATGCACCAAGTCAGATTGTAGGAGATAAGAATGATCCAATGATGACAAGGAATAAACTGAGACAGAACACATGTCTAATATCTGAATTTGAACTGAGAATAGTGAAAGAGGCATTTAACAGTGAAGATTGGATAAATGCTATGACATAAGAGATTGATCAAATAAAGAAGAATGACACATGGACACTGGTCCCAAGACCTAAGGACAAAAATATAATTGGTACAAAGTGGATTTTCAGAAACAAACTAAATGAAAAAGGTGAGGTCATTCAGAACAAAGCAAAACTAGTTTGCAAAGGTTATGCTCAAGAAGAAGGAATAGATTATGGTGAGACTTTTGCACCTATGGCAAGACTTGAAGGGGTAAGAAAATTGTTGGCATATGCTTCTTACAAAAATTTCAAGGTATATCAAATGGATGTTAAATCTGCATTTCTGAATGGTATATTAGAAGAAGAAGTTTTCATTGAACAACCTGAAGGATTTGTTGAAGGAGAAAATAATGATCAATTATGTAAATTGAACAAAGCTTTATATGGTTTGAAACAAGAACCTAGAGCATGGTATGAGAGATTGCACTCATATTTGATCAAGATTGGTTTTATAAGAACAAGTGAAAACAACAATATGTACATGAAGAATGATGAAAATGGAATACTGATCTCAGCCATATTTGTTGATGATATTATCTTTTGTGGAAATGACTCTCTATGCAAGAACTTTGGAAATGAAATGAGCAAAGAATTTGAGATGTCATTAATCAGGGAGATAAAGTATTTTATAGGTCTATAGATACTGCAAATGAAAGATGAGATTTTCATTACCCAATCCAAGTACATAAAGGAAATCTTGAAGAAATTTGGAATGGAGGATTCAAAACTAGTAAGTACTCCTATGACTACCATCTATAAACTATCAAAGAATGATGAATCTGCATCTATTGATGAGACACTTTACTGATCTATGATTGGGAAGTTGCAATATGTTGTTCACAACAGGCCAGATATAGCACATGCAGTAGGTATAGTTGCAAGATTTTCTGCAGATCCCAAGGAAACACACATGACAGCAATAAAAAAAAAATTTCAAATATTTGAAAGGCACTGAAGACTATGGCTTAGTATATCAGAAAGGAAATAATTTTGATTTAAAAGTTTATACTAATGCTGATTGGGCAGGCAACATTGATGATAGGAAAAGCACAAGTGGAGGAGCTTTCTTTTTAGGAGAAAGACTAGTAAGTTGGCTTAGCAAGAAACAAGGATGTGTTTCACAATCAACAACAGAAGCTGAATATGTTGCTGCAGCACTGAATTGCACCAATATAGCATGGATCAAACAACTATTGGAAGGCATAAATGAGCAAGTTACCGAGCCAGTAACTATATTCTATGATAATACTAGTACCATAAACATCTCAAATAATCCTCTTATGCACTCTAAGACAAAGCACATCTCTATCAAATATCATTATCTTAGCGAAGAAGTTCAAGAGAAGAAAGTGGTTTTGGAATATGTTAAGACAAAGAAACAAATAGCAGATATCTTCACCAAGCCACTGCCAAGGGATACTTTTGAGTATCTCAGAAGTCAGTTAGGGGTCCTACCCCTATCTTCCATTCACTGACTGAGTTCGGTGAAGGCATCAATTTGATGACTCTATAGAATACCTTTTAGGAATTGATGCTGATTTTCACACTTTAGGAGGTTTTCTAAAGGTGTGCAGGAAACTATAATAGGAAACAAGAATTGAAGACAAAATGCTCTACCCAAGACTGAGTCGATACATAACAGCAAGCAATTCACTTCTTAGTGGAAAAAATTATGTTTCAGTTCTTTACTTTTTGGAATTGTTGTCAAAGGGGGAGAAGACTAATGAATGGGGGAGAAGTCTACTAACCAAAGGAGGAAACTACATGAAGAAGCTGAGAGAAGACTAATGACAGAGGAAGAGCATTTCAGCATCAATCAAAATCAATAAAGTCAAATCAATTGGTTGTGCCATCAATACCAAAGGGGGAGATTGTTGGCATTATAACAGACAAGGGAGGATGTTGGCATTCCAATTACAGTGAGAGATTGTTGACATTTCAAAAGGATATTGAGAAGGTTGTTGATGATTATGGATATAACTGATTAAGGATGCTCACTATCTTAATATTATTATTTTGTCATTGATGTCAAGAAATTGATTTTCTGACTTAGTATGATGTTGCCATATCTTAAGAATTATGATTTGATGAGTATAAAGATGTCGATGAGTGACACAGAAAGAATATGATGAATAAAGGGAAAAATAAGTTATTCAATGGGCAACTTTTACCGAGTTAGACAATGATGAGATCATAATATTTAGATTGTTTTGATATCCTACATATGCTATTGTTTGTAAGGTTAATACTATACCATGTTACTGAGCAAGGAACCAAGTCGGTAAAACCCTAAGGTTATCACTTTCAATTAGTGAAGGTAGAATGTCTACCGAGTGAAGTTTAGCATTTACCGAGTTGCAATTGAGTAATAACAAATTGCATTGAATGAATAAAAGCATTATTTAATGAAGGAAGCTGATGAGCTGGAGTTGATTAAATGATTGGTAAGCCGTGCATAAAGTTTGTTAAGAATCTATGATAATGAAAGATCGACAGAAAGCTCTATAGCTCAAATTGAACCGAAATACCCTAGCACAAGTTCCAAGGAGAAAATGCAAGTTCCAAGGTGGGGTAAAACATTTTTAGATTGAAAGATACATTGAACCTAGTCAAGATTGAAGATCTGATGGCTATGATTGATCATGGGAAATGTGATCAAGGAGATTAAGCGGTTGCAAGATTGTTTATAAATAGGAAAGTGTTAATAAACAATGTATGTGGGCAAGTGTATGCACAGGGATGCTACATAGTGATTACTGAGCACAGAAGCTTGAAGATCTATTTTGTTAACAGAATATAGAGCCCAACAAAGGGACAAGATAAGTCCTATGATTAGATTGTATTGAGCAAATAAGAATCTTCTTTAACATTTTTAGATGTGAAGTTGCAAATATATTCTTATTACTATTATTTTGTGAAGTAGCAGAAAATCTCTTAACCGAGTGGACTTAACAGTCTTATTTGTAAAACCCTCTAGTAAGGTGACATTCTTATTGAGTGTTTGAAATCCTTTAACAAGGTCACTTCTAACAAGGTGAAGATCCTAACATATATGAGGGAAATCCCTTAACCGGGTCACATCTAGCAATGTGTTTGTAATCTTTAACAGGATTTGCTTTTAACCGAGCATACTCTAGAAGAGTATATTTCCTAGTGGGTCTGAAATCCCACAGTGGTTTTTCCCTATTTGGGTTTCCACGTTAAATCTAGTGTTATATGTTTTGTGATCTTAGCTTTTTATGGGTCTGCTTGCATTACTATTTTTCTGATAACATTACCGAGGTTGAATCTGTTGTTTTTATTGAAGATTAAGTTTGAATGATTCACCCCCCATCTCATATTGTTAGCTTGGCATCTATACTAAACATTTAGTATCAAAACTATCAAAAACATCAATGCAACACATAATAAATTACACCAAATGGCCAACACTCTCCCCCTTTGGCATTGATGACAATGCTAGATGTGAAAAACATCTAAGTACTAATAAATTCCAAACAAGTCTCCCCCAATGGAAGACAACCAATAGTGAATGTCAATATCTCCCCCTTTACTTTTTCTTATTCATATCTCTCCCCCTATGAATTTTTCTTTTTCTTCCTTTGTCTTTTTTACATCAATATCTTGTTAGGATTCCCAAAGAAACTGAGAGGGGGGGGTGAATTAGTATCTAACCGGTTTATGAATTTACTTGATTTAAAACATGTAAGGCATATCAATACATTGTACCGGTAAACCACAAATAATGCAATAAACAGAAATAACAACAACCACATGAAAAGCACACCATAACACAGTAGTTTAACGAGGAAACCCAGTGTGGGAAAAACCTCAGTGGGATTTGTGACCCACAATATTCGCTTACTGGCCAATAAGTGAATATTACTCTTACAATAGGGGCCTGCACATGCAAGAAGGCCAAGTGCCTAGAGTTCACTGCTCAATTACAAAACGGGAAGTCTCAATGACTTACAAAATGGATTATGCAAATCCAATGTCTTGTACTGCTTCAAAATTGTATCTACTATTCTAGATCTAGTGCCGGTTTTAGCTTTGCTTTATACATAAACCCTTAACCTATAATTCACATATTAGGTCTGCATCATTTCGCCTATATTCTTCTTCTACATATGTTCTACAATGATCTCATACATATATGAGTCATATTACAACTTGTCATGTCGGCTTTCAATGATTTTACAATTAATTACAAAATATATTATTAACAAAATTCTTGTTGGCTTGGGTGCCGGTATCCTTCCTTTTAATACTGGTGTAGAGTTTGTTGCTATCGGTGCTGGTATATTGTCTTGCCGGTAACATATGATTGCAAGGTTGCCATCAATGAAAAAACCTTCAATCACCTACAATGTCTCATTGGAGTGTTCATTTGCCAACAACTCCCCCTTTGGCATTGATGGCAACACTCATGAGAAAAAGTGTCATAAAAAAGAATCTGCCAAGAATTGTCTTTACCAAAAATGTGTTACCAAAAAATAAAAATGTGTGCTCCCCCTAAGCGGATGATCTCTACTTCTGGATTTTTCTCATCACACTAATCCCCCTTTGACATCAATGGCAAAGGTTTCCAAAGCTTCAACTGAGTGTGTTTTCCAGTTTCAACCCTGTAACTGGTTGGTTACAATCTAAAAGAGGTCTGCCAATACCAGATTCAGGCTCTCAGTGAACTATTCACTATCCTTTAATGCGGCCTCTATCCTCTGAATTGTACCAATGAGGTGTTGCATTTGTTGTACCGGTGTCTTCTATCCTTGAGCCAGAGCTTCAGATATCTCTTTTCTTAAGGAGGCAAGGTAGTCCAATTTTGGACTAAGTCTATATTTCAAATCTTTTGCCTTTCCTTTTATCTTTTATTTCTCTTTTTCAAGTTTCTGAAGTTCCTCCTCAAAACTTGTTATTTTCTGCTCAAAAACTGATAATGGTTCAGATGAATTAATGAAATTGTTAGTTAGTTTATTTATTTCTTCATGTACCATACTGATCTTCTTGTCTATATCTACTATCAAAAAGTTTTTTTTACATGTATCTATGTACAACATTTTGAACTTTTTTAGTGTTTTACATAGTGCCAGTAAAAGAATGTCAAATTGTCTCATACACTTCTTTATTTCCTCTTCAAAGAATTTTTGTTTTTCTTTCTCAATTTTTTCTTTGAATGCTTTCTCATTTATTTGTTCCACTGTCACAATGTTGTCAGTAATATACTTAGACAATGTGTCAAGTTGATTTAAAGAATCTTTATTATCTATATCACACTTGGGTGCTATCATTTTCAAAATTGGGATTGTGTCATCAATAGCTTTGTATGCTTGTGCACTGCACTCTATTATTTTCTTTATTGAATCCAATAAAACTTCTGTCACATTTGTTGGTTTGAATTCTACCATGGAAGAACCAACAATCTGTATACCATCGGTGTGAATAACTTCTTTGCTTGTGGTGACCTCTGGTAGGTTAGTTTGTGTTTGCATTTCTCTAAGCAAGGGTTTGGGTTCCTCAGCTTTTGTTGGTGGCACTGTTTTTGCATGAACTTGTTCTTGTGAGGGAGCATGTTGCTCTGCCTACCTCTTAGCGTTGTCCACTGTTGGTTTCTCTTCTATGCTGCCTATTTCTGGTTGCTTAGTAGACGAATCATTAAGCACATTTCTAGTGTTTGGGGTCACTGTAATGTTTTCTGTCGGTGACTCTTTTGCCACTTCTGATTTCCCAGTTGATTCCTTATCTACCATAATATTTACCTTCTGAGTGTCAATGTCCATTGTGTATAACACCTTAGAATCAGGATTTGTCTCCTCAAGTGGTGTGTCCACACTCTTAGTTGTCAGTTGATTGTCAGCAGCAACTACCAGTGGAGTATTTAGAGGTGGTGGGGATAAGTTGGTTGTTATTTTTATACTAGGTGGTCCACCAACCTTACCTTTTCCTTTGTCTCTTTCCTTCTGATATACCTTGAAGGTTTTAAGTTTTAGATATTCTTCCTATTTTTCTTTTTCTACCAGGAATATATCCCATGCATCTGTTGTTTCCTCTGTTACCTGATTTACTCTTCCTGCCATCAGTGCTACATGCCGGTGAGCGGTTGAGAATACTGACCGGTTAGCCTCAAAGATTAATTGATCTATCTCATTAGGTGAGTTAATAGGATGTACTGCAAGTAGTTTTTCAATTTTTATCTTCTTATCCAGTTCTATAATAGCCACTCTTCTAGCCTCAAGTCTATTATACAATTCTGCTAGTATTTCATCAACTTACATTAAAATTTTCTTGTAAATATATAAGTATATGATTACACTATTTTATACTTTCTCTTTGTCATCAACTGATAGTGTGTCATATAATTTGTTGATGTTCTTCAACTTTCCATCCTCTATGATTTTATTTAAAAGTTTATCAATTGGAGCAATAGTTTGTTCAGTTTTCTTCTTTGGAGTCATCTTTTTCTTTGGAGTTAATTTCTTTGTCGGGGGCCTTACTGCTTGTTGCTTCTGTCTTGTCCTTTTGGGTGAAGGAGAAGGTTCCGGTGAGGGTTTTCTTCTCCTCTCAACTCTCTTGAATATAGAAGGTATGTCACTTCCAGAAGAAGTTGCAATCAGTGATAGATGGGCTTCTAGTTGGAGTCCTTCCAATTCACTCTCCTTGATACCGGTTTGTCTTAATACATCTTCTTTGATAGCTTTTGCCTACCGAGTACCCCTTCTAACAGTTGCCTTAACCTTTTTAAATACTTTCCTTGATTTGATTTCACTTTTTATTGTTTCAGCATTTCCGAAAACTTCCTCAGTGGGTTCCTTGGGTGCTTCAAGGAGGGCTTTTGTATAAGTTTCAATAATGTTATCATCTATTTCATAGCCCATTTCAGTTACCCATATGGTTCTAGGGATAACTACCTCCATCCAAATTTCATCTTTCTTTATTACAAATCAAATTTCCTTTTGGTACTTATTTACAATAGCTTGTGACAATCTAACTCTTGTTTTTATTTGAGCCTTTAAAGCCTAAAATACTCATCTATGTTCTTTTCCCTATTCTCTCCCATGTTGTTCAGTAAATCTGATAGTTGTTTCCCTACCGGTATATCAAATCCAAAATTTCTAGGACCAATACCGGGCACTTGTTTGGTTATGTACAACATTAGACAAACAAGTAGGTTTCCAAATCTGAATGTACCTTTCTTATCCTTCTGGATTTTTCCTAGATTGTCTATTAGCTCATCTTTAAGCCATTCACATATGTCTATTCTTGCATTATCATTTATCATGTCATAGGCACTCTTGATACATAGGCTAGAAATTGAGTTTAACCTATTTGCATGTGTAGCTTTGTAACCTAAGATAATACTGATAAATCTGACATTTATGTCCTTTATATCATTTACCCTTAAGGATCTCTTATCAGATGTTGCATTGGTTAGGCTTGTCACTAGATCATTTGAGACCTTCTTAGTTTTGCCAAGTCTGTTACCGGTGGAGGGTAACCCTGTACTGCCTATACTGTCTCTTTGGTAATCTTGTGAATAGAGTCTAACTAGAAAAATTCACCATGTACCCTGCTTAATACAATCCTTATGATATCCTTGGGGAAATTCGGGATACTAAGAATTTCAGTAAAACCTAGGGTTTTAATTATCTTATGTTCAGGCTTAACATTTCTGGATTCATCATAGATTTCAGTTTTATACATATTTTTGATCTCATTATCACCTAGTTCATCAATATGGAAATGAATATACATTTTAGGGTCTTCAGCATAAACTACTCCTTTAGGGATTTGATAAAATGCACCTATGCTATCATCTCTCTTTGCAATTTCGGGAACTAGTTGGAAAATGGGTCTAGGTCGCTTAATAACTTCAACAACAGTAGGGTTTGCAATAAATTCAGGAGTGGATGAGGATGCCATAGTTATCTTCTTGCTTTGAATGCCTTCGCTTGGGAATTTTCACGCTCTCAAATATTTGAATGCTTGGTAAATGAAAAATGGAGCCAAAATTTTGCTTTATAATGTTATTTTCGCCAACCACCATATTTAATGCATGCCGGTTAAGTTACAACTTAACATATCTACTGATATAGAAGTAATTTCAAATTCACACCATCAACCAAGTGAATAATAGCATATTTTTCAATATGTTGCCAAACCCTCAAAGGAATTTTCTTCAGTTGGATAAAGAGTCTCCTGCCAGTGGAGTGTTACTCTATTTTGCCGGTGGAGGAGTGTTCCTATCAACATTCTGATCTATCTTTCTGATCCATTGTTTTGAGAATTCTTGCTTTACCTCTTCAACCTTTTCTTTACCTTTCAAGCTAGGACCTTTATTATTTGTCGGTGGTGCCTTACTTCTACAAAATTTTGCAATATGCCCAATCTTGTTGCAAGCATAACAAGTCACGTTGCTTTTTTGAATAGCTTTCCCATATCCTATGCCGGTTTGTGTTCTGCATTGGTTAGATAAATGTCCAAATCTCCCACAAACATAACATCTTACATTCATTCTGCAATTCTCTGAATTATGACCAATTTTGTTGAATTTAGAACATTGACCGGTGGGTGCATTAGTGTTCTGATAATTTCTAGATCTACATTGATTTGTGCTATGACCATACTTATTACTGTTAAAGAATTTGCCATTAAATTTGTAAGCATTTGGTTGTCTTACCGGTTTGCTATGATCATGTGTGTTTGCAGTACCGGAGCATTCACCAACTTCAAAGCCAAGGCCATTTGTATCACCATTAGGTTTCTGATTCTTCAGCATGTCACCAAGTTCCTCTGAGCTTTTCTTGAATTTATCCTTGTGTTGATTTGTAGCAGCCAGTTCTCTTTCCAAGATTCCTTTTTGTCTTATGAGTTCATTTGAGTCATTTTGTGTATGCATCAGATCCTTCTTCAACATATCATTTTCATGATTAAGTCTTGTATTTGCATTTTCAGCATCATTCAGTCTTCTAGTCAATTCTTCTTTATTTTTCTTCCTATATTCAATTTCTTTACAAAATCTCATAGTCATATCCTACATCTCATTCTTTGTAGTAACGTTTTCTTATTTTATCTTGTTCACCAAATCACTAAGAGTTTCTTTTTCATCATTCTCATTTTGCATCTTTTCACAAAGTTCTCTTCTCTTATTTCTTGCAATGGTAAGATTTTCTTGAAGTGCTTGAATAATATCTTGTCCAGCCTTTAGATCATCTTCAAGTTTGATATTCTTCAATTTTTCTATATCATAGTCTCAAAGAGATGTTTCTAATTGCTTCATCAAGTTTTCCATCTTTGTCAGTGTCAAGATCTTCCTCAAGCTGTTAGGCTTCTGAAAATAGAGGACCAGGCTTTGATACCAATTGTCAGGATTCCCAAAGATACTGAGAGGGGGGGTGAATTAGTATCTAACCAGTTTATGAATTTACTTGATTTAAAACATGTAAGGCATATCAATACAGTGTACCGGTAAACCACAAATAATGCATTAAATAGAAATAACAACCACATGAAAAGCACACCATAACACAGTAGTTTAATGAGGAAACCCGGTGTAGGAATAACCTCGGTGGGATTTGTGAGCCATAATATTCTCTTACTGGCCAATAAGTGAATATTACTCTTACAATAGGGGCCTACACATGCAGGAAGGCCAAGTGCCTAGAGCTCATTGCTCAATTACAAAATGGATTATGCAAATCCAATGTCTTGTACTGCTTCAAAATAGCATCTTCTATGCTAGATTTAGTACCGGTTTTAGCTCTTCTTTATAGATAAACCCTTAACCTATAATTCACATATTAGGTCTGCATCATTTCACCTATATTCTTCTTCTACAAATGTTCTACAATGCTCTCATATATATGAGTCATATTACAACTCGCCATGTCAGCTTACAATGATTTTACAATTAATTACAAAATATATTATTAACAAAATTCTTGTCGGCCTAGGTGCCAGTATCCTTTCTTTTACTGTCGGTGTCTTGTGTGCCGATGTAAAGTTTGTCTCTGCCAGTGCCGGTATATTGTCTTGCTAGTAACATATGATTGTAAGGTTGCCATCAATGACAAAACCTTCAATCACCTACAATGTCTCATTGGAGTGTGCATTTTCCAACATATCTCTCCCCCTTTGACATCAATGCTATAAATCTGAAAAAAATATCAAAGCAAGAACATAAACCACTGAATCACAAAGCTGACTACTCCCCCTGAGCAGTAGCATCCCACATCAGTGCTAGAATGAATAGTATCTCTGATAATTCATGTCAGACTGATGCCAAACTGCATCAATCAAGTCTCTACTGGAGGGACAGAAACTCCCAATCTGTCTCTCAGGTACTCAAATGATTCCTTGGGAAAAGGTTTAGTGAAAATATCTACAATATGTTCTTTATTGTTCACATAAACCAATCTAACTTCTTTGCTTCCACATTTTCCTTTAAAAAGTTACACATGATAGATATGTGCTTTGTTTTAGAATGAAATACCAGATTCTTTGATATATCAATAGCAACAGAGTTATCACAGGTAATAACAACTGGTGCATCACAATCCACCTTTATATCCTTCAGAATTTGCTTCATCCATAAAATTTGTGTACAGTTAGTAGTAGCAGCAACATACTCAACTTCAATAATAGATAAAGAAGTACATGATTATTTCTTGCTGATGCATGAAACCAACTTCTTTCCAAGAAATAAGCTCCACTGGAAGTGTTTTGCCAGTCATCAAAATCTCCAGCCCAATCAGCATCTATATATGCACATAAAGTAAAGTTACCATCTTTAGGGTACCACAAGCCATATTCTGATGTGCCTTGCAAGTATCTAAAAATCCTTTTCACCACAATCTCATGATTTTCTCTAGGATCACTCTAAAATCTTGAAACAATACAAACAAAATTCATAATGTCAGGCCTAGTCTGAGTCAAATAAAGAAGACCTCCAATCATATATTTGTATCTTGTAGGATATACTAGTGCATAAACATCTTTTCTTGTCAATTTCTCACTTGTAACCATAGGAGTACTTACCGGTTTAGAATCTCCCATACCAAATTTCTTCAACAATTCCTTAGCATATTTAGTTTGACAGATGAAAATACCTTTTTCAGTCTGAGTAATCTGCAAACCTAAGAAAAATTTCATCTCACCAATCATAAACATCTCAAATTCTTTCTCCATATTCTTAGAAAATTCTATGCATAACTTATCTTCACCTCCAAAATAAATGTCATCAACAAATACTTCAATAATTAGTATATCATTATCAATGATCTTATAATATATATTATTGTCAGAACCGTCCTTAGTAAAACCAAGCTTCAAAAGATATTTATCCAACCTTGCATACCAAGCTCTAGGTGCTTGTTTCAATCCACATAAAGCTTTCCTTAACCTACAAACCATATTTCTATCATCTGATAGTGAAAGGCCATCATGTTTCTCAATATAAACTTCCTCATCAAGATCCCCATTCAAAATGCACATTTAACATCCATCTGATAAACCTTGTAGTTTTTATAAGCAACATAGGCAAGAAATAATCTTACAGCTTCAATCCTATCTCAGTTTCCACTTTAGCCTTAAAGATTTTAAAATTTTCAAATGCTTCAGATTTTTCCTTTAGAAAAGTAACCCACATCATTCTAGAATAACAATCAATGATTAGCATGAAATATCTATCACCTTGAAAAATTTTAACTCTAGCAAGGCCACACAAATTAGTATGAATAAGATCAAGAACATCATTAGATTTATCTTATCTACTCCTAAAAGAGGTTTTGACCTATTTCCCCATTTGACATTATTTACATACCAGATTATAGGGCTTCATAATCTTAGGTATATATCTAACTAACTTAGTTGAACTGATCTTCACACTGCAATAAAAATTCACATGACACAACCTTTTATGCCATAGCCAACTATCATCAATCTGTGTAATCAAATATATCTTCTCACTGGATTTCAAATGAAATATATTACCTTTTGGTTGTGCACCGGTTGTAATCTCCAAACCAGATCTGTTAATGATTTTGCATTTTCCATCCTTGAACTGTAATTGAAATCCTTTATCCACCAATTATACTACACTCAAAAGAGTATGCCTTAAGCCTTCAACATTATAAAAATTGTCAGTATTGTTCTTACCATCCAATGATACAATTCATTTTCCTTTGATCATACATGCTTTGTCATCTCCAAATCTATCAGACTACTATCAAATTCTTGCAAAGATAGAAACTTCCCTTTATCTCCAGTCATATGATGTGAACAACCACTATCAATTACCCATTTGTCTTTATCCTCAATTTTAGCAGCTCAGGTACATTCTCTTCCAGTTCCAGATCATCTTCCTTGACAACCAAGAATACCCATTCTTTCCCATTACCAGATCCACTAGCAGAGTCTTCTATCGGTTCATCATCTGAATCAGTAATGCCTTCCTCATCCGCTATGTATCATGATTTGTCTCTGTTTTTCTTGAATTTATACTTGTTTTGATATCGAGGGTTAGCCTTAAATTATCTCTTAACTCTTTCTTCAAATCTTGAATTTCTTTTAGGACATCTAAATGCAAAATGACCAATCTTACTACATGCAAAACATTTAAAAGGTGCTTTTCCTTCATACTTACTCTCTACTAGTCCTTTAGATGCTCTTCTAGCAAATAGTGCTTCAAGTTTCTCAAAGTCATCACATTCTCTCTTCATATCTTCTAATTCCTTTGTAGACAAATCTTTTTAGTCTTGTTGCTGATTGTATATGTAGATGCATGAAAAGAAGGTTCAAACTTCATAGCTCCACAAGGTCTAAATTCTTTCAGCTCAAAAGCAGATAGTTTCCCAACCAAAGTATCTTTGTTGATAGAAGTATTAGCCATTATTCTCAACTCATTAATAGCAGTAGTCCTCATTTTGTAAGATGGAGGTAGGGCTCTCAGGACTTTAGAAACAATTTCATCTTCGCTCAGAGTTCCACCACAACATTGAATTCCCATAACAATCTCATTTACCCTTTCCATGAATGCAGTAATCCTTTCATCTTCTTCCATCTTCTGGTTTTCATATCTCACCTGGTAACCATCAAGTTTAGTAATCTTCACTGTAGGGTCACCTTCATTAAGAGTCTCCAACTTATCCCATATAGCCTTTCTAGATGATATGTCTGTTAATCCCATTATTTGTTGATTAGAAAGTGCACACAAGAGGGATTCTCTTTCTCTACAATCATTCTCAAGCTCCTTGTCCAAGGTTTCCAGAGGAGGATTGCCTGATCCCATATTATAAGGTGTGACACCATTCTATGTGATCTCCCAAATCTCCTTGCCTAGACATCTTAGATGAGTCTCCATCTGAATCTTCCATACTGTGTAATTTGTTCCATCAAGCCTCGAATTATCCCTCTGAGAGATAGCTCCAGAAGAACTGGATGAAATTGAACTATTATTCGCCATAGGATCTTCCTCAAGCAGTTAAGATTTCTATAGAGAGGACCAAAGCTCTGATACCAATTGTTAGACAGTTCAAATAACCAGAAGACAACTAAGAGGGGGGGGTGAATTTGTTGTCACAAATTATCGAAACTATTAGCAATTTAAAATTTAATACCGAAACCCAAAACATTAATAACGGAATACCAGTTAAACCAATTAAGCATAAACAATAATCAGAGAATAAATACCATCCACATGAGACAAAGATTTGTACATGGAAAACTTGGTAAAGGGAAAAACCATGGTGGGAAGCCTACCCATGGTCAGATAATACTTTTGTAGTAAGTATGTGAATTACAATTGAGGGGTCTGCACTTGCAAGAAAGCCAACAGCCTAGAGCGCACTACTCATCACAAAAGGAGCCTCACTCACTACATATAAATCCAGACTACAATCTAGAGAAGTGTTGAAATCCAAAAGATAGCATCTCCTATGCCTGAGTATAGTTCCAGTTAAGCTCAATACCAGAGGACTAAATCCTCTTACATACACCCAATTCGATCTCCAATAATTGACCAAATCCTCTTCCTAAATAATATTACATTATTCGCACATTACATTCCTTGACCATGACCTCTCACATAACGATGATGATCTACAATGATATCTTACATCTATATATACAAACCCTCAACCATAAACAATCAGGTCGACCACCAAATAATAAACCAATTACATAATTACAAACCATTGGCTTAAGACCAAACAAATAATATCCATCACATAAGACATCCCAAAAATACATCGATAGGTCCAATCCACACATTACATTAAAGTCGATCCATAACCTAGATCAACCAGGACCCAATATAAGTCCAGACGCTTCAACAATGATCTCCATCCCCGAAGTATCGAACATGATCACCAACAACATCCTAGAAATCCACCAGAAGTTGCACCAGCACCACTTATGCAATTCATCAAAGATATTCATCAAAAGTTTTGTCATCGAAACCCTCGTCAGAACCAGAAGCCAAGCTTCCAAGCAAACAGGATAACATCCAATCACCAGACCAAAACCAACTGACCAAAGATGAGCATGAGTATTATGAATAGGCCAATTCTGTCACCAAACTATACTGGAGCCTACTAGATCATGCAGGATCCAAAGAAACCAAACACCACTCAACCTACCAGGACCATAAGGGTGTCGGTAAAGCATCCAAACAACTAGTGTTGGCAACAATGACAAAACATCAATGCAACACATAATCAATTCCACCAAATAGCCAACAAAATTCACCACCCTGATATGACCTTAAGAAGTTAATCTTCAATCCTATCTCTGTCTCAACTTTAGCTTTAAAGATTTTAAACTTTTCAAATACTTCAGATTTCTCCCTTAGAAAAGTAACCCATATTATTCTATAATAGTCATCAATGATTAGTATAAAATATCTATCACCCTGAAACCTTCTAATTCTAGAAGGCCTACACAAATCAATATGAATAAGATCAAGAACATCATTAGATTTGTCTTGTATACTTTTAAAACAATTTTTGACTTTCTTACCCATTTGACATTCCTTACATATCGGATTATAAGGCTTCACAATCTTAGGTATATCTCTAACAACCTTAGTTGGACTAATCTTTACAATGCAATCAAAATTAAAATGACACAACCTCTTATGCCATAGCCAACTCTTATTAATATGTGCAATTAACTATGTCTTCTCACCGGAGTTCAAATGAAAGATGTTACCTTTAGTCTGAGTACCGGTTGCAATCTCCAATTTAGATCTGTTAATAATTTTACATTTTCCATCCTTGAAATATAATTGAAAATCCTTATCCACCAACTATCCTACACTCAAAAGTTTATGCCTTAAACCTTCAACATAATAAGCATTATCAGTGTTATGCTTACCATCCAATGATATGGTTCCTCTTCCCTTGATCATGCATGCTTTGTCATCTCCAAATATAACTAGACCACCATTAAATTCTTGCAAAGATAGAAACTTACTTTTATCTCTTGTCATATGATGTGAACATCCACTGTCTATCACCCATTCATCCTTGTCTTCAAATTTAGTAGCAAGGGCCTTCTCTTTAGATACCAGAGCATCTTCCTTGATAGCTAAAAATACCCATTCCTTTCCATTTCTAGATCCACTAGTTGATTCTTGTGTCAGTTCATCATCATAATCTGTCACACCTTACTCATCAATATAGTAGTATGATTTGTCTTTTTTTCTCCTATAATTATTTTTGTTCTAATAATCATGGTTAGGCTTAAAATATATTCTATCTCTTTCTTCAAATCTTGAATTCCTCTAAGGACATATAGATGCAAAATGACCTATTTTATTACATGCAAAACATTTGAAAGGTGATTTTCCTTCATACTTACTTCCTACCAGACCTTTAGGTACTCTTCTAGCAAATAAGGCTTCAAGTTTCTCAAATTTTTCATCTTCTTTCTCCATCTCCTCTAGTTACTTTGCATATAAAACTTTCCAATCACTTGTCGGTTGATGATGTAGATGCATGAAAAGTAGGTTCAGTCTTTGTAACTCTAGAAGGTCCAAATTCCTCAATTTCAAAAGAAAACAAATTCCCAACCAAAGTATCCCTATTAACAAAAGTATTAGACATTGTTCTTAGATCATTAATTGTAGTAGCCTTTATCTTGTAAGATGGTGGAAAAGCTCTCAATACTTTATAAATAATCTCATCTTCGCTTAGAGATCCACCACAACACTGAATTCCCATGACAATTTCATGTACTCTCTCCATAAAGGCAGTAATCATTTTATCTTTCTTCATTTTCAGGTTCTCATATCTGACCCAGTAACCATCAAGTTTAGCAATTTTAACAGTAGGGTCCCTTCAATTAGAGTCTCCAACTTATCCCATATAGATTTTGTAGATGATTTGTCAGTTAATCCTATTTTTTTTTATTTGAAAGGGCACACAAAAGGGCTTCTCTAGCTCTGCAATCATTTTCAATGTCCTTATCCAAGTTTTCCGGAAGAGGATTACTAGATGTTGGATCATGAGGAGTGTACCCTTTCTTGATGATCTCCCAAATCTCTTTCCCAAGACATCTCAGATGAGTCTCCATCTGAATCTTCCATACTTTGTAATTTGTTCCATCAAGCCTAGGGATTTCTCTCTTAAAAATAGTTGTAGATGAAATTGAACTATTAGATTCTATAGGATATTCCTCAAGTGGTAAAGCTTCTGTAGAGAGGACCAGGATCTAGTACCAATTGTTAGATAGCTCAGATAACTGGTGGACAACTATGAGTGGGGTGAATCAGTTGTCAAGAGATTATATAACATTAAGCACTTAAAACCTTTTACTGGAATACATAAACCAAATACGAAAATAAAAGATATATCAATTAAGCACACACATAAACCATAACGCATTTATCAACCATCTAGAATACATAACACCAAAAATTTGTACGTAGAAAACCTAAGAAAGGGAAAAACCATGTTGGGAAGCCTACCCACAGTTAGATGATACTTCTATAGTAAGTATGTGATTACAAAGAGAGGGGCTTACACATGTAGGAGTTCCAATAGTCTAGAGCACACTACTCATCCCAAAAGGAGCCTCACTAACTACAAAAGAAATCCAAACTACAATCTAGAAAGAAGAGTGAACTGTAAAAATAGCATCTCCTATGCCTAGGTACAATTTCGGTTAAGCTCAATAATGAAGGTCTTAGACCTCTTACACAAACCCAATTATATCACCTATGATCGACCAAAACCTTCTCATATGATTACAACTTTATTCACACACAAATAATCCCATAACCATTACCCCATGATCTAGAAAGAGATCTGACATAATATACATACCTACCTGGGACCTAAACAATTAGGTCGGCCACCTAAAAGATGATACAATAAATTCATTACATAAACTTGTAAACCAATGATGATCCAAGTCAGCTTGAGACCAAAAAACATGAATCAATTGATAAATCCAACTGGTAACACATAAATATCATCTACCAACATGTTACATAAACCAAACCATAACCTAGATAGCACCTAACCCAAAATATGTCGTCATAAACCAAATCTAGCACCACAGATCAATAAGAACATGAACAAGATAATCAACAACATCCTATGTACCATCTAGAAGTTGCATCAACACCACTTATCAAGTGCATCAAAAGATCTTCAACAAAGCTCTACTAGTAGAATCCTTATTGGTAACCAATGTTAGATTCAATGACAATCCCAAAGACACTGATAGACGGGGTGAATTAGTGTCTAACCAGTTTAAAGAATATTTAAACTTATTAATAAATTTGCATCCCAAAATAGTGTACTGGTAAATAAGAAATATTTCAATAAACATAAATAATAGAGACAGCATAGAAACACACCATAACACAAGATATTTAACGAGGAAACCCAGTGTGGGAAAAACCTCGGTGGGATTTGTGACCCACAATATTTACTCACTGGCCAATGAATAAATACTACTTACAATGAGGGGCCTGCACATGCAGGGAGGCCAACAACCTAGAGCTCACTGCTTAATAAAGAGTCACACTAACTACAAAATGGATTATCGAATCCAATACAATGTACTACTAAAAAAAACATCTCTCATGCTAGGTTCAGTACCGGTTTAAGCTCAGTCAATAACCAAAACCTTCGTTGTCAACTATATCACCTTATACAAAATTGCCTTATATATTTCATCCATCTACTTACATAAAATGATCTATAAGATCTCATACATATATGAGTCTTTTACAATATAGCATGTCGGCTTTACAAAAGATAATTACATTAAAAAACAATTCATATAAGTATAAGTTTATCCCATGTCGGCTGGAGTGTCGATATGCTTGTTGCTGATGTAATCTGAATGCCGGTGAAGTGTGTGCCAATGTCGGTGTCTGCCGGTGTATCAAGTTTGTGGTGTCGGGCATGTAGAAACCAATTGCGGGTGATGTTCTAGTTGGTTGCCAAATGATTTCCATCAATGACAACATCAACTATTCTCATTAGAGTATAGAATGCTAGCAATCTCCCCCTTTGGCATTGTTGGCAACACTCATGAGAAAAATCAAAATTGTTATCAAAAAACTGAAATCCAAAAAGATGTGCTCCCCCTTAGCAAGTGATCTCTTCTGCACATGCATTTTTCTCTCCACTACTCCCCCTTTGACATCAATGACAAAGGATGTCATCAAAAGAGTACAAAAATGCTACCTCAAGGTTTGTAACCGGTTGGTTAGAGTCTGAAATATGTCTACCAAAATCATATTTAGACTACATGAATTTGTTGCTATCATCTAAGGTTGCCTCAGTCTGCTGGATCATATCGGTGAGATAGTGCATCTACTACTTCGGTGACCGTTCTCCTTGTACTTTTGCCTTAGACAATTCATTCCTTTGAGTAATCAGATTATCCAGCCTCAGACCAAGTTTATCTTTTAGTTCCTGGGCATTAGAATTTATCCTTGCCTTCTCTTTCTCAATTTTTTCTAATTTATCCTCAAAGGCTATCATTTCCTGTTCAAAAACTGATATAAGTCCGGATGAACCTATAATATTGTCCACAATGTCATCAATTTCTTTCTGTGTCTTCTTGATCTCCTTATCAATGCCCTCAGTCAAACAGTGAGGCTTACATGCTTCCCTATATACCTCCTTATACTCCAAAATTGTAGAATTGAGTAATGGTAAAAGTGTATCTACATGATCGGTACATTTCTTTATTGTGTTTTCATAGAATGTGTTTTTCTCTTTTTCAACTCTCTCCTTTATGATATCCTCATTCACCTTGTATATAGTTATAACATTATCAAAAATGAATTTGGACAATGTGTCCAATCTACCTAAAGAATCCTTAATGTGATTTATGTTACAATTTGGTGTAATCATCTTAAGAATAGGTAAAGTGTTATCAATTGCTTGTATTACAATCATTTATCCTCTTAATGGAGTCCAAAAGTACCTCTATGATATTGGTAGGTCTGAATTCACCTATAAACATACTTGGTTCAGCTGTAGGTTTCATCTCAACAAACGTTTGACCAATCACCTTAACTATTTCCTCTTTACTCCCATCAGATGTATCCATTTTTCTTTTATTTTCCTCTGGTGGAACTATCTGGATTTGTACCTCAACCTTTAATGGTTTCACAGTCTATTTCAGTGTCTCTGTTCCTGTCGGTTTTTCAGTCTCAACATGAACTTCTACCTTTGTTTGTTTCTTTGAAAGTTCTACTAGTGGATTCTCAGTCTCTAGTGGCCCTGTGCTAGTACCTTTTTCCTCTGTGGGCTTTTCAGTATTTGTCAGTTTCTTTGTTTGGGTCGGTATCTTAGTTTCCTGAGAGTCAACTAGTTGTGTCGGTTTCTCTGAAATTGTGCTATTATCAACATTTTCTATCTTAACCTCTGAATCATCCTTATCCACAACAATGTTTACTTCTTGAGTATCCACATTCATTATAAAGAGTATCTCAGACTCAAGGTTAGTATTATCATGTGTTACACCTTTAGTATTAGTAGTCGGTGGATCTACTGAGTGTACTGGTGGTGTATCCAAAGGAGGTGGTGGAAGGTTATCTATAACCTTTATGTTTGGAATACCACCAACTTTGCCTTTACCCTTGTCCTTGTCTTTCTGATATACTTTGAATTTCCTTTTAGGTCTTCTCTTTTCTTCTTGTTTTTCCTTCTCTACAAATAATATGTCCCATTTGTCTACAGTCTCATCTACAATCTCTTTTACCCTTCTACCCATCAGGCTTACTTGCCGGTGTCCACTAACAAATATAGATCGGTTAGCTTCAGAGATTATTTCATCATTTTCTTCCTTGGATTTTACCAGATGAACTACCAAGAGTGCTTCAACCTTCCATTTCTTATCCAATTCCATCACTGATAGCCTTTTTGCTTCTAGTCTCATGTAGAGATCATTTGGTAGCTCACCAATCACCTCTATCAAAACTTTCTTATGTATATCCAAGTGTAAAATAATGCTTTCCTCAATGGTGTTTTTGTCAGTATCATTTGAAGTGTTATACCATTTATTCACATTAGACAAATTACCTTCCTCTATTATTTCATTCAATAAATCATTCAATGTGGGGGTAACCGGTGTCTGTTTCTTCTTAGGTGTAAGTTTCTTCTTCAGTTCCCTAACTTCCTATTGTTTCTTCCTTAGTGTCCTAGTTTTCTTAGGTGAAGGAGAGGGTACCGGTGAGGGTTTTCTCTTCCTTTCTACTCTTTTAAATTCAGCTACCTTACCACTATCAGTGTTGGAAAATGTTAAAATTGGTGAGACATGTGCTTCAGTTTGTAGTCCTTCAAGTTCACTTGCCAATATACCACTAATGTTCATGACATTTTATTTGATTTCTTTTTACCTTCTTGGATGCATCCCTTATGAATTTTTCTCTTCTCTTAGTCCTTTTCTACATAGATACTTTGCTTTCTATGGTATCTGCTTTCCAAAGATTTCCTCAGATGGCTCTCTTCGTGCATCAAGTAGAGCTTTAGCATAAGTTTCCAAAATAGATAAGTCTACCTCATATCCCATCTCTGTAACCCAAATAGTTCTAGGAATGGCTACTTCCATCCAAGTTTCATCTCTCTTAATAACAAAGTAGATTTCCTTGTCATATTTATCAACTAAACTTTGTGGTAGTCTCTCTCTTTCTCTCATCTTAGATTGGAATGTTTTGAAATAGTCTGAAATATTCTTAACACTGTTAGTCCCCATACCAGTGAAAGTATATTGTATCTATTTTCCTACAGGGATGTCATAACCAAAATCCTTATGACCTATGTTGGGTATCTCCTTGGTAAAGTACAACATTAGGCATACCAGAAGGTTTCCAAAGCGAAAAGTGTCTTTCTTGTCACCCTTAATCTTCTTCAGGTTGTCAATTAATTCATCTTTAAGCCATTCACACACATCTATCTTAGCATTATTGTGTACCATCTCATATGCACTGTGAATACATAGGCTAGAAACAAAATTTAGTCTATTTGCATGAGTAGCCTTATAATCTAGTACCATACTCACATATCTTACATTGATATCCTTAACATCATTTAGTCTAAGTGACCTGTTATCAAATGTTTCTCTAGTCAAATCCATAAGTCCTCTATTAGGAATCTTCTTGGTTTTATCAGGACTACTACCAGTTGAAGGTAAACCAATAACTACCTTAATTGCTTCCTTGGTTATTTTGCAAACCGATTCCAACCATATGAATTCTCCATGAACTCTGCTCAATACAAGTTTGACAACTTCCTTAGAAAATTCAGGAATGTTTAGAATCTATACAAAACCTAAATTTTCCATAATCTTATGTTCAATTTTGATTTCTCCATTTTTATCAGAGATGACCTCATTAAACATTTTCTTCAACTCCTCAGTCCCTAGGTTTTCTATGTTGCCATGTATGTAAATTCTAGGGTCTTCTACAAATACTACACCCTTAGGGATTTTCAAAAATGCTCCTATAGAATCATCTTGTTTCGCAAAATCATGGATAATCTTGAATATGGGGCTAGGGCGTTTAACATTTTACCCAATGGTAGGGTTTGAAATAAACTTTGGAACAGAAGATGAGGAAGCCATTTCAAAGATAAATACCTCTAAATCAAAATTTTGAATGCTTGAAAACCACTTCACAGCTTTGCCTTAGAATGCCTTGCTCAATTTTGCACTCTTGGATCATTTGAATGCTCGGTGAGTTTGAAATGAGGGTTTCCTGGTTCTTTATAGATAAAAAGTTCTTTAAAACAACATTAAATGCTCGCCAATTAAGTGAAAAATTAACACATCCATCGGTAAAGAAGAAATGTATCTTCTTACCATCAACTGAGGGTAGAATGCATGATCTTCAACTTGTTGCAATACCCCCTAAGGATTGTTTCTTAGTTAGATGAAGAATCTCCTACCAGTGGAGGATTACTCTGTTCTACCAGTGAAGATATAATTTCATCAATTCTCTGATCACTCTTCATGATCCATTGTTTTGAAAATTATTGCTTAACTTCATCTACCTTTTCTTTGCCTTTCAAATTAGATCCTTTGTTGTTTGCCGATGCATTCTTGCTTCTACAGAATTTAGAAGTATGTCCAATTTTGTTACAAGAATAACAAGTTACATTATTTCTTTGAATAGCCTTTCCATATCCTTGACCGGTTTGTGATCTGCATTGGTTAGATAAGTGTGCAAATCTTCCACAAACATAGCATTTCACATTCATTCTGCAATTTTCTGAATTATGACCAACTTTGTTGCATTTCAAACATTGACCGGTGGGTAAGTTCATATTCTGATTATATTTAAATCTACATTGATTTTCTTTGTGACCATATTTGTTGAAATTGAAACATTTGCCACTAAATTTAGAAGCATTAGGTTGTCTTATCGGTTTGTTCTGATCTTGATTCTTTGTAGTACCGAAACTTTCTCCATTAGGTTTCTATTTCTTTATCATGTCATCAAGTTCGTCTGAACTTTTATTGAATTTGTATTTGTGTTTATTTGCAATACCCAACTCATTTTCTAGAATTCCAACTTGTCTCATAAGCTCAGTTTTATCATGTTGCATGTGAATCAAGTCTATCTTTAACATATCATTTTCATGACCAAGTCTCAGATTTTCATTTCCATCATCATTAAGTCTCCTAGTCAAGTCTTCTTCATTATTCTTCTTATCTTCAATATCCTTACATAACTTCATAGTCATATCTTGCATTTCATTCTTCATATTACTATTCTCTTGTCTCAACTTGTTTGCAATGTCTCTAAGAGTTTATGTTTCATCATCATCATTCTGCATCTTCTCATGAAGTTATTTTCTTTTATTTTGTGCTATAGCAAAGTTCTCCTAAAGTCCTTTAATGAATTCCTATGAAATCCTCATATCATCTTCAAGTTTGATATTCTTCAATTTTTCTGCATCAAAATCTTCGAGAGCTCCTTCCAACTGTTTTCTTAAGTTCTCCATCTTTACCAGTGTCAGAATCTTCCTCAAGCTGTTAGGATTTTGAAAATAGAGGACCAGGCTCTGATACCAATTGTTAGATTCAATGTCAGTCCCAAAGACACTGAGAGGGGGGGTGAATCAGTGTCTAACTAGTCTAAACAATATTTAAACTTATTAATAACTTTGCATCCAAAAACAGTGTACCGGTAAATAAGAAATATTGCAATAAACATAAATAATAGAGACAACATAGAAACACACAATAACACAAGATATTTAACAAGGAAACCCAGTGTGGGAAAAACATTGGTGGGATTTGTGACCCACAATATTTACTCACTGGCCAATGAATAAATACTACTTACAATGAGGGGCCTGCACATGTAGGGAGGCCAACAGCCTAGAGCTCACTGCTCAATACAGAGTCACACTGACTACAAAATGGATTATCGAATCCAATACAATGTACTGCTCAAAACAAAATCTCTCATGCCAGGTTCAGTACTGGTTTAAGCTTAGTCAATAACCAAAACCTTCGTTGTCAACTATATCACCTTATACAAAATTGCCTTATATATTTCATCCATCTACTTACATAAAATGACCTCTAAGATCTTATACATATATAAGCCTTTTACAATATACCATGTCGGCTTTACAAAAGATAATTACATTACAAAATAATTCATATAAACAAAACTTTATCCCATGTTGGCTGGAGTGTCGGTATACTTGTTGCCGACGTAATCTGAATGTTGGTGAATTGTTTGCCGGTGCCAGTGTTTGTCAGTGTATGAAGTTTGTAATGTCAGGCATGTAGAAACCAATTGTCGGTGCCTTTCCAGTTGGTTTCCAGATGGTTGCCATCAATGACAACATCAACTATTCTCATAAGAGTGTAGAATGCCAACAACCAAAAGGCTTACTAGATCAAATAATGGCTTCTAAATCATCAAGTCCCAAACTAACAGACCGTGAAATGCATCAGGAACCATGAATGACCAATCCAAACCAATTGCACAAACTGGAGCATATCAGAGATGATCTCCAGATCAATATCATAAACCAACCATTCTACCGGAACCCGTAGATAATTGTTGTTTCCATCAATTAAAAACATCAATGCAACACATAATCAATTCCTCCAAATTGCCAACAAAGACAAGGTTGAAGCTGAAGTGCCTGAGATCTGACAGAGGATGAGAATTCACATCTAGTGAGTTTGATACATTTGGTGAGAGGAATAACCAAACTATTTTAGATGTTGCTAGGATGATGTTGATTGAAGGAGATTTTGCACACCTTTTGGAGAGAAGCTGTTAGCACTATCATTTACACATTCAACTGGGTGTATATAAAAGGTGATTCTAGTAAGACTCCTTATGAGTTATGGTTTGGCCATGTTTCTATAGTTAGATATTTCAAAGATTTTGGAAGAAAATGTTATATCAAAAGAGATGAGGATATAGGAAAGTTTGATGCAAGAAGTGATGAAGAAATCTTCTTGGGATAATCTACCAAGGGAAAGGCCTATTAGTTTTACAATAAGAGGTTGAAGAAGATAGTGGAAAGTGCAAATGTGAAGGTTGATGAATATCATAGGAAGCAAATAGGAGCATATAGATATGAGATTGATGATCAAGATATTATCTCTAAGCCTACACAAATTGAGATCTTGAAGCAAAATGCTTTGGTAGAGACAATTACTCTAGATAGTACTGCTACCGGTGAAGAAGTTCAAGAACCTAAGAATCACAACAATCAGAAGACTTTGAGGTATGTGAAATTGAATCATGCAGAGAATCATATTATAGGTGATAAAAATAAAGGTGTCATGACTAGGAGAATGATTGTTGTTGAAGAGTTATGCCTAATTTCCAAGATTGAACCTAAAGATGTTGTTGAAGCTTGTAAGGATGAAAATTGGATAAAAGCTATGAAGGAAGAGTTGAACAGATTGAGAAGAATAACACATGGGAGCTTGTTCTAATACCTAAAGATAAGAATGTGATTGGTACTAAATACGTGTTCAAAAATAAACTAAATGAAGCCGATGAATTGGTTAGAAACAAAGCAAGATTGGTATGTAAAGGATTTTCATAGATGGAAGGTATTGATTATGAGGAGACTTTTTCTCTAGTAGCTTGAATTAAAGTTGTTAGATTGCTACTTGCAGATGTTGCTTACAAAAATTTCAAGGTATATCAGATGGATGTCAAATTAGCCTTTTTGAAAGGAGATTTGGAAGAGGAAATCTACATTGAGCAACTAGAAGGATTTGCATTATCAGATGAAGGAGACATGGTAAGCAGATTGAAGAAAGTACTGTATGGACTAAAGCAATCCCCTAGAGCCTCGTATGTTAGATTGGATAAGTACTTGATGAAGTTGGGATTTTGTAAAGGTACCGTTGACAATAAGTTATAGTTTAAGGTTAATAATGATAACATTTTGATTGTTGAAGTGTTTTGGATGACATTATTTGATGGAGGAGCATCTAGTGGTGTATGGACAATCCTGCATCACCAAAAATTCTTTTTGTTTAATTTTTTTTTTATGTTTTTGCAGTTCTGGATACCCATTTGGACGAATAA